>NW_017674421.1:0-13745 GCF_001879085.1 Nicotiana attenuata
CAGTGTTACAATTGGGGGAGAAACACGTGTCACGGTATGAGTTGAGTTCTCTGAGTTGGCTCGTCATGCATCTGGTTGGTTCCGATAGATAGAGAGAGGATCAGGAGATTTGTCAATGGTCTTACTTATCAGCTCCGTATTCTCATGACCAGGGAGAGGGTGACTGGTGCTACATTCGAGGTGTTGGTGATATTGCCGGGAGGTTGAGTCTGTTCGTCACCAGGAGCAGAGAGGAGAGAAAGCCAAGAGGCCTCGATGATCTGGTAGATATAGTGTGTCTCCTGTCGGGGCCAGTTTCAGCACGAACAGGAGCTGACAGTTCCGACATGGTCAGTCGATCGCCCGGTTAAATCGGGGCGTCATCGGGTCATGGTTCTCACAGTTCACCCAGAGGCCATTCTTCACTTAGTTGCCCTTCCAGCTCAGAGGCTCATCTCGTCTCCATCTGTTCAGGGCCTCTTCTTATGCCGAGGCATATGCTAGTCATCCGGTGGCAGGGTTCCCATCAGTCCCTTCTTAGAACCTGGGAGTTTTTTTACGAGTATGGAGAGATTGGGCACATATGGAGGCAGTATTGCCCCGTCGTGTTGCTAGTTTCCCAGCAAGAGGGGCCACAGTATCCAGCGTTCGCGGCAGTTACTCCACCACCACCCGCAGCCAGCTAGGGGTGGGGTCAGTCAGCCAGGAGTTGCCCCAGAGGGGGAGGTCGATAGGGGGCACGTCAGGCCCGTTTTTATGCTCTTCCAGGCAGACAATGCTATGCTTTCAGATTCTATTATTACAGTATTGTATTCAGTTGCCACAGGATGCCTCTGTATTATTTGATCCGGTTCACCTATTCTTATGTTGTCAGACATACTTGCTCATTATTTGGGTACGCCCGCGTGATTTCTTGCTTACCTATTCATGTATCTACCCTGGTGGGCGATACTGTTGTTGTAGACCGTGTGTACCGGTCGTGTGTGGTGACTATTGGGGGTCTGGAGACTCGAGTGGATCTTTTTATTATTGAATATGGTGGATTTCGATGTTATTTTGGGCATGGATTGGCTGTCTCTATGTCGCGCTATTCTAGACTGTCATTCTAAGACAATGACATTGGCTATACCGGGTGTGCCACGGATCGAGTGGCGAGGCGTGACGGATTATGTTCCTAGTAGAGTAATCTCTTTCTTGACGGCCCAGCGTATGGTTGGGAAGGGTTGTCTTTCGTATCCTGCCTTTTGTGAGGGATTCGGAGCTGAGGCTCCCAGTATTGATTATGTCCTAATTGTGAGGGATTTCCCTGATGTATTTCCTGCAGACCTGCCCGATATGCCACCGGACAGGGATATTGATTTTGGTATTGACCTGGTGCCAGGCACTCAGCCTATTTCTGTTCCGCCGTATCGTATGGCACCAGCGGAATTGAAGGAGTTAAAGGAGCAACTTCGGGAACTCCTTGACAAGGGGTTCATTCGGCCTAGTGTGTCGCCTTGGGGCGCGCCGGTTCTGTTTATGAAGAAAAGGATGGCACTATGAGGATGTGCATTGATTATAGGAAATTGAACAAGGTAACAATTAAGAACAAGTATCCTTTGCCTCGCATTGATGATTTATTCGACCAGCTTCATGGAGCGAGGGTATTTTCCAAGATTGATCTCCGTTCGGGTTATCACCAGTTGAAGATCAGGGATTTGGATATTCTTAAGATGGCCTTCAAGACCATATATGGTCACTATGAGTTCCTGGTTATGTCTTTTGGGCTTACCAATGCCCCAGCAGCGTTCATTCATTTGATGAACAGCGTGTTCTGGCCTTATCTTGACTCATTTGTCATAGTTTTCATTGATATATTCTGGTGTATTCGCGCAGTCAGGAGGAGCACGCGGAGCATTTGAGGGTTGTGTTGTAGAGATTGAAGGAGGAGAAGCTTTATGCAAAGTTCCCCAAGTGTGAGTTTTGGCTCAATTCAGTGGCAATCTTGGGACACATGGTGTCCAGTGAGGGTATTCAGGTTGATCCAAAGAAGATAGAGGCGGTTCAGAGTTGGCTCAGACCGTCCTCAACCACTGAGATTCATAGCTTTCTTGGTTTGGCAGGCAATTATCGCCGGTTTGTTCAGGGATTCTCATCTATCGCATCGCCCTTGACCAAGTTGACTCAGAAGGGTGTTTCATTCGTATAGTCGGACGAGTGTGACGATAGCTTTCAGAAGCTCAAGACAGCCTTGACCACAACTCCAGTGTTGGTTTTGCCATCAGCTTCAGGTTCATATACCGTGTATTGTGATGCTTCGAGGGTAGGGATTGGTTGTCTGTTGATGCAGGAGGGTAGAGTTATTGCTTATGCTTCTCGTCAGTTGAAGCCCCATGAGAAGAACTACACCGTCCATGATTTGGAGTTGGCTGCCATAGTTCACGCGTTGAAGATTTGGAGGCATTACTTGTACGGCGTATCTTGTGAGGTATTCACTGATCATCGCAGTCTTCAGCATTTGTTCAAGCAAAAGGATCTTAATTTGTGGCAGCGGAGATGGCTGGAGTTGCTTAAAGATTATGACATCACTATATTGTACCATCCGGGGAAGGCCAATGTGGTGGCCGATGCTTTGAACCGAAAGGCGGTGAGTATAGGGAGTTTGGCATATATTCCAGTTGGGGAGAGACCTCTTGCGGTTGATTTTCAGGCTTTGGCCAATCGGTTTGTGAGGTTGGATATTTCGGAGCCCAGTCGGGTATTGGCTTGTGTGATTTCTCGGCCTTCCCTATATGAGCGCATCAGAGAGCGCCAGTATGATGATCCACACTTGCTTGTCCTTAGGGATAGAGTTCAGCATGATGATTCTAGAGATGTGTCTATTGGAGATGATGGGGTGTTGAGGATGCAGGGCCGGATTTGTGTGCCCAATGTAGATGGGCTTCGGGAGTTGATTCTGGAAGAGGCCCATAGCTCGCGGTATTTTATCCATCCAGGAGCCGCGAAGATGTATCAGGATCTGAGTAGCATTACTGGTGGAGTAGAATGAAGAAAGATATTGTGGGATTTGTATCTCGGTGTATCAATTGTCAGCAGGTGAAATATGAGCATCAGAGACCGGGTGGCTTGCTTCAACGGATGGATATTCCCGAGTGGAAGTGGGAGCGGATCACTATGGACTTTGTAGTTGGGCTTCCACGGACTTTGAGGAAGTTCGATGCTATTTGGGTGATTATGGATAGGCTGACCAAGTCCGCACACTTCATTCCTATCTGTACTACTTATTCTTCCAAGCGGCTGGCAGAGAAATATATCCCGGAGATTGTTCGGTTGCATGGTGTCCCAGTTTCCATCATTTCAGATCGGGGCACTCAGTTCACTTCCCAGTTTTGGAAGTCTGTCCAGCGGGAGTTGGGTACTCAGTTGGAGTTGAGCACAACTTTTCACCCTCAGACGGACGGGCAGTCTGAGCGCACTATTCAGATATTGGAGGATATGTTACGCGCTTGCGTTATTGATTTCGGAGGATCATGGGATCAGTTTCTACCGCTTGCAGAGTTTGCTTATAACAACAGCTACCAGTCGAGTATTCAGATGGCCCCATATGAGGCATTGTACGGGAGGCGGTGTAGATCTCCAGTTGGTTGGTTCGAGCCCGGTGAGGCTAGGCTATTGGGGAGAGATTTAGTTCAGGATGCTTTAGATAAGGTGAAGGTGATTCAGGAGAGACTTCGTACAGCGCAGTCAAGGCAAAAGAGTTATGTTGACAGGAAGGTTCGAGATGTGTCCTACATGGTCGGTGAGAAGTTCCTGTTGAAGGTTTCGCCCACGAAGGGTGTTATGAGATTTGGAAAGAAAGGGAAGTTGAGTCCGCGGTTCATTGGGCCTTTTGAGGTACTTCGGAGGATTGGGGAGGTGGCTTATGAGCTTGCCTTGCCACCCAGCTTGTCGAGTGTGCATTCGGTGTTCCATGTTTCTATGCTCCGGAGGTATACTGGAGATCCGTCTCATGTTCTGGATATAGCACGGTTCAGTTGGAGGGCGATTTGACTTATGATGTGGAGCCAGCAGCTATTTTGGAGCATCAGGTTTGGAAGTTGAGATCAAAAGATGTAGCTTCGGTGAAAGTGCAGTGGAGAGGTCGGCCCGTGAGGAGGCTACCTGGGAGACCGAGCGGGAGATGTGGAGCAGATATCCTCACTTGTTTGAGGCTTCAGGTATGTTTCTTGACTCGTTCGAGAACGAACGTTTGTTTAAGTTGGGGAGGATGTGACGACCCGGCCAGTCGTCTCATGAGTTACCGCTCCGTTTCCCCTATTTCTACTTCTTTATGTTTAGTTTATTCGTGTTTTGAGGTATTGGGTTGGTCAGATTGAATCCGGAATGGTTTTGGTGAAGTTTGAGACACTTAGTCTCTTTTAAGAAGGTTTAAGTTGGAAAAGTCAACCAGATGTTGACTTATGTGTTAAAGGGCTCGGATGTGAGTTCCGATGGTTCGGTTAGCTTCGGGAGGTGATTTGGGACTTAGGAGTGTGATCGGAATGGGTTTTGGAGGTTTGGAGAAGATTTAGGCATGAATTGGCGAAGTTGATATTTTGGTGATTTCCGGTTGGTAGGCGAGATTTCGATATAGGGGTCGGAATGGAATTTCGAGAGTTGCAGTAGCTTCGTTGTGTCCTTTGGGATGTGTGTGCAAAATTTTAGGTTACTCGGACAAGGTTTGGTTGGGTTTTTTATCAAAAGCGGAATTTGGAAGTTTTTAGAAACTTAGGCTTGAATCTGAGGTGTTTTGGTTGATTTGATGTTGTATGAAGTATTTTGATGATTGGAACAAGTTTGAATAAGGTATTGGGATATGTTTGTGCTTTTGGTTGAGGTCCTGGGGGCCTCGGGGTGATTTCGGATGGTTGACGGAGAAGTTGGATGTTTGTTGCAGCTGCAGATTTTCTGCTTCTTGTATTTCTGCACCTGCGGATTGGGGACCGCAGGTGCGAGGGAGAAATTGCAGATGCGAAAGAGGACTGGCGAGCAGATACCGCAGAAGCGGTGGTTTGGCTGCAAATACGGTACCGCAGAAGCGGGCATTGGACCGCAGATGCGGAAAAGCCTGAGCAGAATATATAAGTTATTTCATTTCGCGAAATTGAGCTATTTCAGCATTTTTGACTTTGGCCTTGGAGCTTTTTGGACGATTTGAGAGAGGGATTTCAAGGGAATTTATTGAGGTAAGGATTTTAGACTTAAAACACATTTCTATGGTAGTAGTTCATGAATTAAGGTTGTAACTAAAGGAATTAAAGGGCTAAAAATGGGGGATTAGGGCTTGAGTTTAAGAGGCCTTTAAATGAGGATTTTAGGGGTCATTTGGACTCCGATTTTAGTATTCTTGATATGTATGAACTTGTGGGGAGATAAGGAGTCCGTTGGTGTGAAAAATTCTGAATTTTGAGATGTGGGCCGGGGGGTCGGGTTTTGATAATTTCGGGATTTGTGCTCTTTATTGATTGTTTTTGCTTGGGCTTTGTTCCCTTGGCATATTTTGGCGTCCTCGTTCTGATTTTGGTAAGATTCAACGCGCGTGGAGGCCGATTCGAGGGGCAAAGGCGTCGCGAGCTAGAGATTTAGCCGGTTCGAGGTGAGTAATGATTGTAAATGATGTCCTGAGGGTTTGAAGCCCCGGATTGCACATCGTAGTGCTATGTTGAGGTGAGACACACGCTTGTTGACGAGCATGGGGTCGTACACTATTGGGGATTGTGACTTGGTCCGTCCCGGTTGATGATTTTACCGTGTATTTCACTGAAACTTATTTGCTATCATTATGATTTGGGCTAAATGCCATATTTGGGCTTCATGCCAACTATTTGAACCCTTCGGGGCTTTTTATTGATATTTCCTCACTGTTTGACTTACTACTTGAACTCAGTCATGTTATTTTCCACTGTTTTACTACTCAGCCATTTTTACTCAGTTTTGATACTAAAATGATGTTTGGGCTGAGAAACACTATTTTACTATTGCCCGAGGGGCTTGTGAGGATTTTTAACTGAGTAAGGCTGAGGGCCTATGTAATGAGGAAACACTGATACTGATTTGAGGCCGAGGGCCTGAGATATGTACGCCATGAGGTGGCTTGATTGATATGAGGCCGAGGGCCTAGATTTGATTCCACGAGATGGCTTGTTATTGCGCTTGGGCTGTAAGGGGCCCCTCCAGGAGTCTGCACACCCCAAGTGAGCGCGGGTACCCATTGTGTTGTGAGATTGAGCCCGAGGGGCTGGTATTATTCTGAGATGTTGTCCGAGGGGCGGATTTGTGGATACTGTGCCCGAGGGGCGAGCTTCTATTCATTTACTATACCTTAATTGTCTGTCAATTACCTGTTCATTGTTGGAAAAAGGATTTTACTTGACTTTTCACCGGTTTACTATTTTTAACTGGTTTACTGCTTCACAATAGAATGCCTTGTGCCTTACGTGTTTTCTTACTTTCAGTCATTATTTACATTTGTTACTCACTGAGTTGGAGTACTCACTTCACTCCCTGCACCCTGTGTGCAGATTCAGGCATAGCTGGTTCCGCTCCCGAGTGTTGATCCTTCCAGCTTCAGGCAGACATTCGGAGTACGCGAGGTAGCTGCCTGGCGTCCGTAGTTTCCGTGTTTCTCCTCCTTTGTCATTTCTATCATGTTTCAGACAGATGTACTAGTTTACAGACTTAGCAGACTTGTATTATGACTTATAGATGCTCATGACTTGTGACACCCCGGTTAGGGCTGTGTTGGGTTATATTTCCGCACTTTATTGATATTATCCGCTACTTAATACTATTAAATCATGTTCTAGACTGTTTTATGTTGTTTAACTGCTTAAAAAGGTAAATTGGGTTAGTTGGCTGGCCTTGTCTTCACGAGAGGCGCCATCACGACCGGGTTGGGATTTAGGGTCGTGACAAGATTATAAGCGACTTCAAAAAAATTATTGTATAGATTATAATTTAGAGGATATTCAATCACCTGATAATCTTGAAACACCTACAGCTACTCCTGGTAATGCTAGTCAAACTCAAAATACTAGGGGTGGAGGTCGTGGTAATACAGGTAGGCCTCCCCTCCTATTAAGAGGAATCGAAGATTAAGAAGTAAGTGTTGGAATTTTTTTGAAAGACTAGAAGAAGATAAAAATTATGTAAGATGTCAAATTTGTAAGGAAGTTTATAAACATGAGACTGGAGGTAAGGCAGGGGAACGGGTCAACTTCGTAGGCACATGGTAGATAACCACCCTATTGCATTGGGTGCTGATGAAGATGGTGGGCAACAAAAACTTAACCGGGTACTGGCGGTTTAATGGGTAAATACGATATAGTGAAAGATCGGGAAGAATTAGCTACATGATTGTTTTAGGTTGTTTACTTTTTAGTTTTGCTGCTTCACCATATCTTGTTACTCATATTAAAAATTTATAACCCTTTGTTTAAAGATATTCCTAAAAGTACTTGTAGAACTGATATCTTTAGGCTTTTTGGACAATATCAGACATATATCTGTTATTTGTTCGCCAGCCTTTCTTGTGGAGTTTCTCTTACTTCTGATATTGGTCGTGCTGTAAATGAAAATTTTTATTTGACTGTTACATGTCATTGGATAGATGATAATTTCTGTATGCAAAAACGTTTATTGCTTTTAAATATGATGAAGATCAAAGTCACACTGGTGCATTTATAAGTAATACTATCTATGAAGTTGCTATATTTTACAATCTTGAAGAATTTTTTTTTGTGTATTTCATTTGATAATGCTTCTAATAACAATGCTGCTATTACAATAATAAAATTGCATCTACACCCACCACTTCCTGAAATATTTCATGTTAGGTGTGCATGTCATATTTATATTTTAATTGTGAAGAGTGACCTTGAATTATTTAGAGATGAGATCACTTTAGTTAGAAGAGCTGTTGGTGTAATTCAAGGAAATAATAAAAGTGCTAGATTAAATGCATTTAAGGAAAAATGTGTACAATATGGACTAAAACTAAGACTCATGCTTGAACAAATAGGTATTAGGTGGAATTATACTTATTTATTCTTAAGATGTTGTTATAAATATAAAATGCCTATAACCGAAGTTGCTAATTCTCATTGTACCGATCCTAACTGTTTGTTAACATCTAGAACTTGAGATGTCATTGAAGATGTTGTAAAAATTTTGCAAAATTTTTATGTGGCTACACTTGAGTTTTCTGGAGCTTATTATCCTACTATTGCAAATTGTTTAGTTTATATTGCTGAAATTTCTCTTTTACTCCATAATTTGAAGAAGAAAGAAGGATATACTTCTATTTTTGAATCTATGCCGGATAAATTTAAAAAATATTTTTATCCAATTCCCCTTATTTACCTAATTGGTGCTATTTTATATCCTTCTATCAAAATGGCCACTTGTCGTCACTTAATCACTACTTTATATGTTTATATGGATATTGAACCAACTGAAACCCCTGATATTGAAACTTGCATTTCTGATCTACACAAACATTTACAAATTTTATATAATTATTATGCTAACATTGTTGATGCTTCTGCTACTGTAGATGAAAATATTCCTTCAAGTTCAGTTTCAACATCTAGGATCGGTGCTTTCGAGGATAATGATGGTGTTGAAGATTATTTGATTTGGTCTACACTAGGAGAGCATCAACAAACCAGTAGCAGGAATATTGATGAACTCCAATTCTACTTGCAAAAGTCACTAGAGCCCCCCACAAAGGAATTTCTACCGCTGGGTTGGTGGAGGAGCAACTCAAATCAATTTCATGTTCTTTCGGCCATGGCTCGAGACGTGCTAAATGTGCCGATTTCAATAGTCGCATTAGAGAGCGCATTTAGCCAAGCAAGGCATCAACTATGAGATACCCGTCGTTCATTGGGCAGCAACGCTTTGGAAATTCTAGTGTGCTTCAAAGATTGGATAAGATTAGAACGGCAAAATCAAGGGCGTGAAGAAGTAGATGAAGCAGAGGACCAAGAAATTGGAGATAGAATGGTTTATGGTTCCGATTCAAGCAATGTCGGAAACCAAGAACCTCATGTTGACATGGATGAACTTACAAAAATGATGCAAAACATGTGATGTAATATTTCTTATTTTTTATAATTGATGTAAACTTTTAATTTAGAAGTTCAAAAATAAAAAAATCAAAATAGAACTTGCAAATTAATAAGTATTATTTATTATTCAATGAAAATATAAAACGAAAACCTTCGGAGTTTGATATTTACATATTGCCTTTTGGTCTTATTAAATAATTTTTTGTAACCCCTTACTTTTAAATTTCAACTATAAAATTTTAAAATTCAATTTCAAATTTAAAACTTTAAACTTTAAAGTTTAAAGTTTAATTCTAAGCCTTAAAAGTTTACAAACACATTTATATCAATAACATTGAATAAGAAAAATAAAGATACTAAAAAAAAGGTAACCCGGCCTGGTCCGAACCCGTTAAGACCAAACCCAGACGGACCTACCAAAATACGGAAAATCCTAGTCCACTACTAGCCAGACCCCAGCACACTAACTAGCCCGGAACAATAACCGGATGAACTTTTTTTTTCATGTCCAGCCCGTCTGGTTAACACTCATACTAGTGAGTTATTTGAGAAGACAACTTTAGACTTTAGGGTATTGACCCTTCGACCAGATAGGCTACTGAAATGGTTCAGAGTACCCATGATGGTGGCACAATTCTTGGTGTTTGCCCTAGCAAACAGTGTTAGGTAATCTGCGAAGAACAGGTGGGAGATTTTTGGCCCAGTATGGCTAATTCTGATGGGGAACCAATCACCCTGTTCCACCTGAGCCTCAATTCTTCTGGATAACCTTTCCATACACATGATGAAAATGTAAAGGGACATAGGCTCTCTTTGTCCGATACCCCTACTAGGCTGGAAGAAATCAGTCCTACCCCAATTTACCAGGACAGAAATAGAGCTTGAAGAAATGCAGTACATGATT
Source organism: Nicotiana attenuata (assembly GCF_001879085.1). Classification (NCBI taxonomy): domain Eukaryota; kingdom Viridiplantae; phylum Streptophyta; class Magnoliopsida; order Solanales; family Solanaceae; genus Nicotiana; species Nicotiana attenuata. The sequence goes on from NW_017674421.1 coordinate 9,973, forward strand.
AATTTGGCCATATTATGGGGAAAACCAAAGGACACCAAAATGTCTCTGATGAAGGACCATTCTAATCTGTCAAATGTCTTTTCTAAGTCAATTTTGAGGATCATGTTAGCATTCTTCCCTTTCATCTTAGTGAAGTGACTGATGTATTCCTGAACTATGATGGCATTATCACTGGCCCTTCTGTTAGACAAGAAACTGGCCTAACTTGGGCCAATGATGGAGGGGAGGACATGCTTGATTCTACTGACAATTATTTTGGTAACCAGCTTGTACATTGTGTTGCATAGCCCAATAGGTTTGTAATTCTTAAGGATTATGGCATTGGCACACGTAGGGATCAGAAAAAGGTAGGTTGTATTAGCTTCAGGCTTCATTTCTAGGGTATTGAAGGTCTGGTTACAGAACTAAGTTATTTTGCTCTCCAGAATATTCTAGTATCTTTGGTAGAAGAGGGGGTGTAGACCATCAGGTCCAGGGCCTTTGTAGGTTTGAAAGAGAATATGGCCACCTTTATTTCACCACACCTTAGGGGAGCATTCAGAGTAGCTTACTCTCTATTGGACAGAGTATGGGCATCATAGCCTATGCTTTTCCAGGGAGTGGGTAAGCCCAAGTGTTCAGTGGTGAAAAACTTGGAGTAGTAGTGGTAAATGGTTTTCTGGATTTCCTGTTGCTCCTCAATCTAGTTCCCTACTTCATCATGCAGGGCCATGATTTTGTTCCTTCTCCTCCTATTGAGGATAGATGTATGGAAGAATCTAGTATTAGCACCACCCTCCATCAGCCAGTTGATCCTAGACTTAGTTTTCCAAAAGACATCATCACATTTGAGAATAGAGGAGTATTCCTCTAGAAGTTGGCCTTCTAGATTCTAAAGAAAGGTGCTTAAGGGGTAGGCATTAGATTTATGAATACCCCCAGGTATGGCAATAATGTGTTTCTTCTTATGGAAAATATTACCAAACACAGTCCTGTTCCAGGTCATCACTTGGGACTGGAACTGGGCATTACCTCTTTCAAGGCTACCACACCCTTCATAGGCCTGTTGGACAATGATGGTGAAGGATGGGTGACTACACCACATAGGTTCAAACCTAAAAGGTTTTTATGTGGTATTTAAAGTATTGGGCCACAAGATTATCAACATAGGGTAGTGATGAGAGTGAGTTCTAGGAAGGTGACTCGCATTACTAGAAGGGTAATCCTGGATCCATTCATCATTGGCAAAGCACCTATCTAGTCTCTCTAGGATTAGCTGACTCCTATTCCTATACCTCAAGTTAGTCCAAGTGTATTTACTCCCCTTAATACCTAAGTCAATGAGCTTATAGTGATTCAGGCAGTTCCAGAACATGTTTTCTCTTGGGGCAGAGATACAGTTTCCTCGTATTTATCTCTGGCCCTTAGGACTTCTTTAAGTCCCCCTACTAGCCAGCCCCCCTGTAACCATCAAAGATAGTTCTAAGCTGATCCCATAGAGCCCTTCTGTTAGCATAGGTGGTGCTGGCATAAATTGCACTGATATGCCAAAGGGTAGAAGAGGGAGTTACCTTGACCATGATATTGATGCCCTTGAGAGTGATGGAGACTTCATCAATCTTCAGCATGTCGTCTTTCCACATGATGATAATGCCTCTTGACAGGCCTACAGCAGGGTTCTGAATTTTCCTTGTAAATCCCAGCTCCTGAATGAGGTGCTTGTGCTCAATATTCCTAGTTTCCAAGAGGACCCCCAATATCTCCTGAATTCCCCACTGTTAAACCTCTTAGCATTCCAGATGATGAAATTCATCAGTAACCTTGGGCTGGTTTGTGGCTTCCCTTTCAGGCATTTGGATTTACCCTTCACTGTTTGGCTCTCTGGGTTTCTCCATCCCCGGTGGAGTCTGGGGAGTTAACTGGGCCATTACTAGTTTTAGGTTAATAGCTGAGTCTCTTGAGTTTGGCTCTAAGGCTGATCTTAGGCTTACTCCACACATTAACATGCTTCTAGGGCATAGTACGTTAAGCATTTCTCTCCCAGGCCCTCTGAACACTATTGTTTCTTCCTACTGCAGGAGCATAGCTTTGGTCTTTGGCACTCCCAGCCTTGCTATCATTTCCTCTAATTCCATGTTGGTGGCCTCTAGGTGCTCGTGGACATTTTCTGACCCTATCCTTGGAGATGGGGTTATTGTCCTCACTGGTATCCATGGAGAGAAAGGGGGCTAAGGATCTCCTCCCCTGGGGAGACTAGTGAAAAGAAGGGGATGGTGTGGCTTATTTGCTGCATGAGAAGCCTCAACTGGTCTATTGTCATTGTTTGCTGGCTTAGTGTATACTGAGCTTGCATGGAGTTGCCCACCACAGTTGATAACCATAGTTCAACAAGGCATGGTTCAGGCTGACTGTGACCAGTTTGTCCAAGTAGTGTGGGTTTTGAATGACCACTGAGATGGGTATTGTCCCTATCGAGAAGTTCAAGGGAAAGGCAATACCCTGCAGTGCCATCTCCAACCATGAGGTTCAAATGTGGTCCATAGGGAGTGGGGTGGATGACCCTTATCTGATTTGGATCCTCCCCCTGGCTCTGCATGTCGTTGTTGTTTGTTGGGTTATTTTGTTTCCCATCCATTGTTAATGTCCAGAATGGTAGTGGAGTTTACCTCAACAGTTGTGCCTTCTTTTCCCTTTAAGCAAGGGCCTTCTCCGTTGGGTTTCCGTGCATGAAAATTTCTCATAATTAGAATTCTTTGAGAGGCGACAGTTGATAACTAGGGAATATGACACATTTTACACTCCTTCATGCTCTAGTTTTGATTAGAAATGTGTACAAACTAGTCCCTAAGGCTCACAAGTTGTGCTTGATTGCAGGTTTGATCAACAAGGTGACAAGATGTCTAAGATCAGCTCAAAAAGGAGTGAAACTTGCACAAGTACCAAGACAAGACAAAGCTCAGGCAAAACAGAGCTAGTGCGGCCGCACACCATTCTGTGTGGTCCGCACAAGTGAGGTTCAGAGAGGCTGCTATTCAGGCACAAAGGCAATGCGGCCGCACGAGGTTTTGTGCGGTCCTCACTGGGATCAATGCGGCCGCACTCGATTTAGTGCGGTCCGCAGAGGGAAGGTTCAGAGAGTTGCCAATTTCAAGTTTGAAGCCCAATGCGGTTCGCGCTCCATTTCATGCGGACCGCACTAGAAGCCACCGTGGCCGCACTAGACTTTATGCGGTCCGCATTGCCCAAGTTCAGAGAGCTGGAAATTCAAGAAAAGAGCCTTAGTACGGCCGCATGTGATTTTGTGCGGTCCACACTAGCCCTGCAGGGTATTTTTGTCCGAGATTTTTAGCCTGGTATAAATAGATTCTTTTCCCATTTTTAGGTAAGCAGATAGTTTTGTACGTAGAGCTGCACTCGTGACTTGGGTTATTTTGCTATTTTGAGTAATTTTGCTTAATTTTACCATTAAATCTTCAAGTTCTTCTTAGTAATTAATTATTATGAGTTTATCTTCATCTATTTCTTTGTTTTTCTCTCTAATTATTAGTAGCTAGACCCATGAGCTAGGGTTGTGGCTTAACCCTAGTGTGGGTAATTGATGGGTCGTGTATTTTAGGGCTTGATTGACTATGGGTGTTTGATATTTGGGCGAATTTCATGATTTATTGCTAAATTAGTGGTTGCAAACACTAGTTTGTGTTTAGTTGACTTTTGCTCTTCTTGAGAAAGAGAGCCCTTAATTGTGTCTGTTGTTTGGGGATTCGTACTGTTAAATGGTATTGAGGTATCGGGTT
>NW_017674421.1:19936-83624 GCF_001879085.1 Nicotiana attenuata
CTACTCCTTATCATCCTCAGGCGAGTGGCCAGGTTGAAGTCTCTAACAGGGAAATCAAGAGCATCTTGTCTAAAACAGTCAATGCCAATAGGACCGATTGGTCTAAGAAGTTGGACGATGCTTTATGGGCTTACCAAACTGCTTACAAGACTCCGATTGGTATGTCTCCGTACCGGTTGGTGTTTGGGAAAGCTTGCCATTTACCGGTGGAGTTAGAGCACAAGGCCATGTGGGCTTTGAAGAAATTGAACCTTGAATGGGATGTGGCTGCAAATCTCCGTGTTTAGCAACTCAATGAACTTGATGAATTTCGTTTCCATGCCTACTCCAGTTCTTCCTTGTACAAGGACAAGATGAAGTACCTTCATGATAAATATGCTCGTGGCAAGGAGTTTAAAGTAGGTGGTTTGGTGCTCTTGTTCAACTCTCGGTTACGGTTGTTTCCGGGAAAGCTAAAGTCAAAATGGAGCGGACCTTTTGAGGTGGTGTTTGTGACCTCGTTTGGTGCCCTTGATTTGAAGAACAAAAATGGTGAGATTTTCAGGGTTAATGGGCACAGGGTCAAGCACTACTTGGGAAAATTTGATGATAGCCATGTGGTGGCACTTGTTCATTTCAAATGAGTGGATAGTAATATGCGTCGTACCGCGACGTTAAATAAGGCGCTTCTTGGAAGGCAATCCATGTGTTTTTCTTCCTGTTTTTATTTGATTTTCATTGTAGTATAGGATTTATTTTTGGACTAACTGGTTATGAGATGCTACAGGGTTGTGTTGATGCAGTGCAAGACATAGTGGAAAAAGTGTTCAAGTCTCTGAAGTTTTCAGTGCGACCGTACTACATTTTGTGCGGACCGCACTAATGAAGGATGAAAATACCAGCTCTCTAAAGTTTGCCACCGCGGCCGTATTACATTTTGTGTGGTCCGGGGTGGACCACTGCGGCCGCAGTCCATTTTGTGCCGCAGTAGGTTGCCTTTTCAAACATGGAAAAGGCTGTGTGGTGCGGACCGCAGTCTATTTTGTGCGGTCCGCACTGGGTAGGTGAGATCGGCCCCAGGACTTTTTCTTTAAATAGTACTTGAGGCCCTCAGTTTAAACTTTTCGATCTTTTAACTTTGAGAGCTTTAAAATTACTGTTCATCCCCTCTCTTTGCACATAACTGATTTCCAAGGCTTATTCTTCATCATAGCATCTTACTTCTGGTAATTTCATCCCTTTTCATTGTTAATTTTATTATGTTCATTAGATTTTAGCTTTTCTTCTGTTCTTCTCGTATTTTCTTTCAATTTGGTAGCTTAGGGTAGTTAATTTCTTGTTAATATTAGAATTAGGTAGTTAAAATCATTGGGCAAACACTTAGGGACCTTTATTAGGTGTAAAATTGGACTTAAAATCAAAATATCTTAAACTCTAGGTTGGTGCTATTTTTGGTGCTCAGTTCGGACCGCGATGGAAATTGTGCGGTCCCCGGTGCTTTAGTGCGGTCCGCAATGACATTTTGTGCGAACCGCATTGATGAGTGTCTGTAATCTAATCTTTGAGGACTGCGGCCGCACTATATTTTGTGCGGTCCGCATTGGTCCCTGAGCGGCCGCACTACATTTTGTGCGGTCCGCACTGCCTGGATACAGAGAGTGGGTAGTCTGAACCCCACCTCTGTGCGGACCGCAATGGATTTTGTGCGGTCCGCATTGGCCTCAGTGCGGCCGCACTACATTTTGAGCGAACCGCACTGTTCAACAAATTAAACTGTCTGCAACATTTTCTTTCACTGCAATCTTGAACTTCATTGTATATACTGAGACTAACAAAGCATGACTGAATTTGTTTGCAGACAATGGTAAAATCAAGAGGCCAGGGTGCTAAACAACCAGGTAGAGGAGAGTCCTCCCGGGGGAGGGGACGTGGAAAGATAAAATTAACCCCCAAAGTTCGCGAAGCAATAAAAACAACAAGGAAGGTGATTCGGGCCGCTTATAGAGCTGCTTCCCATTCCTCGGGAAGTGAGTATGTGCCTTCCAAGGAGCTGACTGACTCTGATTCTGTTCCAGAATTTATTGATGATTTCCCGGGCAGATTCAGGCTGACAAATGAACCCACTCCTCCAGCATCCCCCACTGCTCAGGCTTCAGTGCATGTATCTTCTGGGTCGTCTGAGGGCTCAGCTGAAGGCAGTAAGGATGAGTACTCCACCTCTCCCACAGCTTCATTATCCGGAGAGGGTGCAGTAGGTGAAGAAGAGGTAGTAGGAGAAGGGGGTGAACCTCAGGTGGGAGGTGTTTCTAGAACTCGAAACCCGGAAGTGTGGCAAGATCGATTCGTGAGTGAGGTGGCCTACCATAAATTCTGGGAATGGTGGTCGGTGAGGAAATTGATTCCGGAAAGAAGCTTTGTTGATAGAGACCTATTGCCTCACAACCCCAATGTGAGAAGGCAATTTAGGGAGAGAATAGGCTGGGCATACTTCTTGGGGGATTGTGTGGATGCAAACGAGCACTTGGTCAAGGAATTTTATACCAATGCTACCCATATCAAAAAGGGCACCGAAGTGACCAAGGTGCAAAATTTGAAAGTGTTGTTTGATGGAAAGTCAATAAATGACTACTTGGGTTTTGATGAGGAGGATGAGTCACTGTACTTGGCTAAGATGGAATTAGGTGAGGAGGTCCGTCCTTGGTTGGCACAGTATCTGGCAATCCCAGGTACCACCCCCGATTGGCTGAATGCGGGAGTAAAAATTTTGAGAAGAAGTTTGAATTTCGAGGCCAGGGGATGGGAAACATTTGTGTGCAGCAGGTTGGACCCCACTACCCATGACAACTCCCTCCCTCTTCACCGGGCAATTTTAGTAGCATCAATCATGGCGGGGTACCCGATCAACATTGGGAACGTGATGTCTCGGGTGATTACACAGGTTGTAAATGAAAGTGACAGAAACTACCCCTTCCCCATATTTTTGACCATGTACCTCTGGGACCTCAAAGTTGAAAAGCGGCCATTCGATATCAAAGTCAAAGCAAAGTCCCCGTTCTCATGGTACAGCATGCAGGGTGATGACAACCCAAAAAGCAAGACTTTCAAGGGAACTGCCACTGCTCCAACTGGCCAGTCTGAAGAGCCAGTTGTGGTGGTGGCTCCTGCTCAGACTGCCTCCACCTCAGCGGACATTCCCCCTAGTCCATCCACTTCAGCAGATCTAGATATACCCTCTACCCGAGCCTACCCAGTGATTACACACCGACTGAGCCTAGCTCTTCTCAGCATCAACAACTGGATGCAGACAGCTTCATCCAAGTTGTCCATGCTCACCACTATGGTAGCAACTCAGCCGGCACCTCCACCTCCGCAGGTCCCACAGTTTATTGAGGATACCCTCAAGGAGATTCTAGAAAACCAGAAGAAGATCCATGATACTCAGAAAGTGCTTACAAAAGCTGTGGATTCACATGGGAAAGCTCTCAAGAGCTTGCTAGGGAGGCCAAGAAGATGAGAAAGACGCGGGCTTCCAAGGAGTCTGTAAAGGAGTTGAGGGTTGAGGTTGACAGGTTGAAGGCAGATCATCTGCCTTTGGATTTATTGTTCCAGGACCCTGTGCCAGCAGCTCACCCCCAGCCAGTGCAGTCGGAGAGACCTCCCAAGAGGCAGAGGGTGATTCCCTGTGCAGACGATGCAGTCATTTAGTTGGACGACCCACTGGAGGCTTCCTCCAGTCAGCCATAGGATACAGCCCAGGAGCCTGTCCAGGTCCAGGCCCAGGTCCCAGCAGTAGAGCAGCAAGTCATAGGGAGCCAGTCTGAGGTCCCCGAGCTATTGAGGACCCAGGGACCACTCAGGATCCCATGCAGACAAGCAGGCCATAGGGAGTCTCTATATCCTTTTTCCTTTATTTTGATGCTTATTTTTCTTAGTTGGCATTGAGAACAATGCCAACTTTCATTTGAGAGGGTAGGCCCTACTTTGAATTGATATGGATGACTGTATATATTTAACAGATTTTATGCTTTCTTTATTTTTCATCATTGGTATGTATATAATTTTGGTACTTCATTACATTTTTCGTACTTTTCACTTTGGGTCTGTATATAAAAGTTATGTTACATTGTATATATTCATCCCTGTATTGTATATTCGATTAAAAACTCCCTCTTGTACATATTCATTCTACTTTCCGCATTTTTCTTTTCCGTAGCTTCTTAGTTATGTTCTTAGCTTCTTGTTTTGAACGTTTGCAATAAGCCTTTGGTTTTCTTAATGCCACGGTTCTTTCCAAAGGTGGAATTTGTGTGAACCGGGTGGCTCTTCCCAATGATAGATGGCGTGACAACCTTCTTAAGGGTTTGAGTCCGTTTTTCTTTTTGCTTTTAATAGTTAGTGGTTAAGGGTGCCTCAAGCAAAGCTTCACTTGGGCCTAGCACATTTGCCTTTAATCTCATGGTCAAAAACAAATTATTGTGTTTAGGATGGTGAAAGTCGTGACCCTGAGACTCTTTTGTTGACCGATAATCATCAAGTGGTTTTTCGGGACCATTGTGTGCTCAAATCTTATCTAATGTCGTTGTGGGCCCCCGACTCTATGTCTTTAGCAATCCCATAGCTTGTGTGGTGAGAAATTGCAGTGCAAGTCCAAGTCCCAAGCCATTGGTCTAGAACATGCCCTGAATGTTTGTTGAGGCGAAATCCTAAGTGAATTTTGACTTGAGACATGATTATAGGCTCTTCTTGATCCAAATGATAGATTGAACACTTCCATAGCCTACTAAAGATAAAATCCCTAGTCAACCCTTTTGAGCCTTAATCCTTTTTCCTTCAAGAACCACGATACAAGCCTTTACCCGTTCTAAAAGATACCCTCTCTTGGCACCCGATCTTTCCTTAGCACATGGCAAAAGTATAAGTTTGGGGGGAGAGACGAGGATTGCAACAAAGTGGTAAAAAGGTACAAAATGAAGAAAAAAAAAGAATACTCAGTGTGGAAATGAATAAAAGGGATTCAAGAAAAGCAAAGAATGAAAGGTGTGGAAAATTGAGAAAGGAGAAAAGATTCGAAATGTATAAGAAAGAGTGACAGTGTGTCTCTCTAACCCCCTGAAAGAAGTGAAAAGACTCAAAAAGTCAAGTGAATTTGTGCCAAAATGAAACAAAAGAAGTGCTTAAGGGAAGATGAAACCTACTGAGACCAAACATTGCCTACCCGGAACCAAAAGCCTTCACTATGTCTCCACAAAAGCCCTATATGATCTCTAGTTCAATGAAGCTTACATTAGTGGTGACTCACATAAGAGGCAAGCATATGGTACTTAGAGCCGGACTTGTGATTTTTCTTTTTGAGAGATAAGTGAATTTCCATTAACCTCGTTCTGAGTGCCACTATTCTAAAGGTGAGGTTTGCTTAGGGAGAGCTGAGGATGTGTGATTTTGGGTTCCACAATGACCAAAGTAATAGAAAGAGTTCTTTGATGTGTCGAGTCAACTCTTGATGCTCTTGTGTCGCACTTAATTCATGGTGTTTGAAAGAGTAAATGTTGTTAATGATTCATTTGTATTAAGGGCAATTGTTAGTCCCAATTGATGCTAAATGAGGTCACTTTAGGATAGCTGAATTTTCTTGGATTTTCTCTTAAGGGGTGGGTCTTATTTTGTTTGCTTGAGGACAAGCAAAAGCTTAAGTTTGGCGGAGTTGATAACTAGGGAATATGACGCATTTTACACTCCTTCATGCTCAAGTTTTGATTAGAAATGTGTACAAACTAGTCCCAAAGGCTTACAAGTTGTGCTTGATTGCAGGTTTTATCAACAAGGTGACAAGGTGTCTAAGATCAGCTCAAAAAGGAGTGAAACTTGCACAAGTACCAAGACAAGACAAAGCTCAGCAAAACTGGGCTAGTGCGGCCGCACACCATTCTGTGCGGTCCGCACAAGTGAGGTTCAGAGAGGCTGCTATTCAGGCACAAAAGCAATACGGTCCGCACTGGGATCAATGCGGCCGCACTCGATTTAGTGCGGTCCATAGAGGGAAGGTTCAGAGAGTTGCCAATTTCAAGTTAGAAGCCCAATGCAGTCCGCGCTCCATTTCATGCGGACCGCACTAGAAGCCACCGCAGCCGCACTAGACTTTGTGCGGTCTGCATTGCCCAAGTTCAGAGAGCTGGAAACCCAAGTCAAGAGCCTTAGTGCAGCCGCACATGATTTTGTGTGGTCCGCACTAGCCCCGCAGGGGTATTTTTGTCTGAGATTTTTAGCCTAGTATAAATAGATTCTTTTCCCATTTTTAGGTAAGCAGATAGTTTGTACGTAGAGCTGCACTCGTGACTTGGGTTATTTTGCTATTTTGAGTAATTTTAGCTTAATTTTACCATTGAAGTTCTTCTTAGTAATTAACTATTATGAGTTTATCTTCATCTATTTCTCTATTTTTCTCTCTAATTATGAGTAGCTAGACCCATCAGCTAGGGTTGTGGCTCAACCCTAGTGTGGGTAATTGATGGGTCTTGTATTTTAGGGCTTGATTGACTATGGGTGTTTGATATTTGGGCTAATTTCATATTTTATTGCTAAATTAGTAGTTGCAAACACTAGTTTGTGCTTAGTTGACTTTTGCTTTTCTTGAGAAAGAGAGCCTAAGTCTCTAAAATTAGTCCAACAAGGAATTGGGGCGTACTCAAGAGAATTGATAGCCCCAATTAAGGGGTTAAACCGAGAGATCATAATACCCGACTTGAACCTTAATTGCTTGTGCAAATTTGCATACCCAATTGGTCTTGAGAAAGTCAATTCGGGCAAAATCACTCGAACTACCGAGAGGTATAGAGTGAGTAGAATCGAGCAATGGTTATATCATACTCCCCAAGTGTGTCAATCTAGCTTTAGACTCAAGAATCCGTCAATTGACCACCTAGGCGAAAGTCACTACCCTAGTGCCTTTTAATCATTTGAACAACTCGCAATAGTTTAATGCTAGATTATTTTAGTTTAATTGAGCATTGTAGTTTTATAAACATTAGAATCATAATGAAAACCAAATATGTGTAGAAGTGCAATTTGGAGCAAATACACAACTCCACTTTAGATAGACACCCAACTCCAAAATCTAGCTCCCTGTGGAAATCGATCCCGACCCTAAATCGGGTAAAAGTTGCTTCGACCCCTCTCTTGCTACTCAATAGTAGTGCAGGGTTGGCTTCGATCAACGGTGTCAGTCAAATCAGTAGAGGGGGAGTGATGATGGGACACAAGGTTGGTCATAGAGGGAGAGTGAGAAAGCGTAATTAAATCCTTATCCCCTTTCACAGTGTTAGTAATATTATTAGAGAGACCAGGCTTAGCCCCATAGGTGGACCCCAGAAGTTGACTTGTATTAGAGTAGGGGGTATCAGATTTGGGGTTATATTTTGGGTATTTTTCACACCCGATATGGATGTGTGTTTCCTCTCTTGGGCCACGTGAGAGGAGCTAGGTGCGTGAGTGGGGGGCACGTGCCCAGCGTGTGTTCTAAACTAGGCACAGGCTGTAAATTACGCAGTTGGTTTGAGCTGTGCGCTTGAGGCCCAGGCAGTTGTATCTTGAGCCCATATGGCCTAAGCTGCATGTCCAATTGTGGGCTAGTTATACAAGGCATGTGTGACTTTTCTTCGGCCTGCTTTGTTTGGCCCATATTAACCGAAACCCTAGCGCCGCCATGTTCCACAGCCCTGCTATCGCCCTCAAAATCATCAATGTTATTAAGGATGGAGAACTTACTTGAATCTGGTTGCCACTTTCCGCTCCCCGATTTGTTCTCTATTACCTCCGGTTATACGTCGGCTTTGAAACCCTCCGTTCTCCCTTGCCGATTTACTTTCTGTGGGAATTCCACCACTTTCCAGTTATCATCTTCGTTGGTACTGTGTCCTTCCGACGACGTTTCAGATGTGTCGTTTGCCCCTATCTGTCGTTGATTTAGGCATTTCTTAAGTAGATGGCCTAGTCGCCACACCCCTTGAACAGGATGTCCTCCCCTTCATAGTCAATTGGTTGTTTATGTTCACCAATTAGTACCATCTTTTGGAGTGGTACCTCGGTGGGTTCTGTCGCGCCCCCTTTTTTCCCTCCTTGCGTCGGGAGAATCGGGTTAATGACATTTTTGGGTATAGGGCAACTCGTTCCTTTTGGGAACTGGGTTTTTGCATTTTTGAAGAGTCGCCACCTAATGATTTATGGTGCATTAGGACACCTACAAGGTTCATTTCTAAGTTTGCTTGATAACCTGAGATAGGGTAAGGGCTTTAAATTATCCTTAGGGGAAGGTGTTAGGCACCCCTCAGGATCCACTAGTGTGGTTCCCGGCCAGATAGTTTCTTTGTGAATTTGGTGCAATTAATATGTAAACAGATAAGGCTCAAATAAGAGGGGATTTTAATACGCAAATGTTTGAAAGTAAAGCAAAGTTTGAAAGAGAAATCATTAAAAGGCTGATTTTTGACAACAAGTTACAATGCTCTAAAGGAAAAGGAAAGAGAGGGAGGAGGGGTCCTAGGTTTATTTATAATATGGATCACATCAATGAAATACCCGGTAATCACTCCTCAAAAAAGGGGCTACACGTGGTATTAACGCACCGATCATCATATCCATATCTACCCTTCCCACCCCGTTAAGGTACTAATGCGCGGATTGGTCTCGCCCATTATTGCATGCTATTACCCGTCTCATTCCTATCTGTTGGCCCAAGTTCAGATGAAGTTTTGAAGATTGACAAAATAAACTCAGTCATGAACCAGGTCCATCATGTGAGACACAGTGTCAATATGCTTACACATGTGACATACGCGTGAAGAAGATAAGTCTCAAGGATCAGCAACAATATCTTCTGAATTGATCGAAAAGATTGCATATAGGATAAGGAGTTGAAGTCTCCTTATGAAAAGAGAATTATATCCGGATCAAGGATATGGATTAGGAGTTAGAGTTGTTCTTGGACTCGAATTGTCAAAGGATCCACAATTCGAGTTCTTATCAAACTCTGATTACTAACTCTATAAATATAACGATTGTTCTCTTTTACAGGTGATTGCACATAAGCAGAAGTTAAGCATATTTGAGAGCAAAAAGATCAAGTCTGATTTGCAAGCAACATATGCGAGATACAAGTGTGCACGTCTGAAGCTACATGAACTAAGATAGAAGAACCAGTTTCATCATTGTGTTTATTCTAAGTCTAGTTCAATTGTAGTAGGTTTTCATATTGTACCTTTCAGCTTTCATAAAAGCAATTGTAATAGGTATATTGAGTATTCAAGTTAGAGTTAACTTGAAAGTGTCGCAACAGTTGAGGTTGTGTGCTACACTGGGATTAGAGTTAATCCTTAGGTTTACAAAGAGTTTTGTAAATGCAGTTTTTGGCTCAGTGATTTTAGTGGAGTTTGGAAAAATCCTACTGGGTAGTAGGTCGTGGTTTTTTCACCTTTTGAGCCAGGTGTTTTCCACGTAAAAATATCTGTGCACTTTACTTTCAGTATTTATTATTCCGCAAACTGCTGTAGTTAAAACACTTAGAAGAACCAGGTTCTTCTAACGCGAAAATTAGGTACCACACAAATCACCCCCCCTCTTGTGTGGTATTGACGTTTATAACATCAGAGGTATATATGAGCCTTTGTTTGTTTCTATGTGTTTCCCCAAAATATGCAATATGTGTTTTTTTTTGTATGTCGCCTAGGAGTTTTTACCTTTTGAAGCTCCAAATAAGCCTAATATCCTTCCTTTTCTAGGATTAGTAGTCCTAAGTTCCTTCGGGACTGATAGGAGTGGGACGGGTAAGAGCATGCAATAGGTAATCGATACCAATCCGCGCTTTAAATACCTTAACGGGGTGGGATGGGTAGATATGGATATGATGACCACGCGATAATGTCACGTGTAGCCCCTCATTAAGGAGTGATTACCGGACATTGTGTGGGGTGATCCATATTATTAATAAATCTAGGACCCCCCCCCCTCCCTTTATTCTTTATTTCTTTTCTTTAGCATTTTAACTCTTTATTTAAAAATTAACCTTTCTAATAGTCCTTTCAAACTTTGCATACTTTCAAACCTTTATGTGTTGAAATCCCCTCTTATTTGAGCCTTATCTGCCTATATGCTAATTGCACCTTAATTCACAATAATTGTCTGGTCGGGAAACACACTAGTGGATTCTGAGGGGTGCCTAACACCTTCCCCTTAGAATAATTTCAAGCCCTCACCCTGTCTCTGGTTATTCAAATCAAACTTTTTTTTTGGTGTCCTAATGCACCTTAATCATTAGGTGGCGACTCTTCAATTGCAAACCCGGTTCCCAAAAGGAATGAGTTGTCCCTCCAAATGTCATAAACCCGATTTTCGTGGAGGAAAAAGGGGGCGCGACAGCATGGCGACTCTGTTGGGGATTTTTAGGCTTTTACCATTTCAGACTATTATTGTGAATTTATGCTTCTTTACGCGCAATTATTTGTTTATTTCTTTTAAGCATTCAATTTCCTTTTCGATTGCAAAACTGACTTCTCTTTTTGTTTCTTTCTTTACTGCTTTCCTTCATTGCCGCTTTAAATTATGGAATTGTTGTATTTTCTGCTTTCTTAAACGTGCAAATACATGACAACATGCCTTTAATTATTGCATAATCATGCTCAACATCATATTCCACTCGTGCCAAACAAATACCATAGAACCGCTTATAATGAGTGGTTGCGCTTTTCCGATAATATCACCCCCTAAATCCGGAAAAGGCATATTTGCGGTAAAACCAGTCGATCAACGGTGTAGTCGACGGTTCCGTGCCTTTCCCCCTTGAGTTGTCCGCTCAAGGGTACCAGTCTAAAACCCTATAGAAGCCTTACTCTATTTAACTATGCATGCATCATGGTCAAACCTAGCCGGATCAGTTATGTTGTCCACATAATGATCCTTTAAGATAGCTCTGTCCAAAGTCCACTGGGTTTCCCTAAACCCAAACGGACACCATCATGTTCTGTGCATTTATTTAGAGAACTAAAATGTGTCATGCTAATTTTTGGTATTAAATAGTCGAGTCTGGTGGGGGTAAGGGCCTAACCATATTTTGTCTTGCAGAAATATGAGGCACGAAGTCCCTAGATTCGGCATGGTCACCAATATCAAGACAGCTAAGCTGGTGGAAAGATCTTCACTCTAGTGATCAAACTCTCGTCCGAAATCTACCATCCCTTCTGGAGATCCAACCTAACAACAAGATCATAGGCAGACATCTAGCCAGGGCTAGCTATTGCTGGGACTTCGTGAGTTGGGAAAGCTGTTCGATGGAGCAAAGGATGCCGAATCTGGGGAGGGTCCTTCTGGGACCAAATAGATAGGAGTTTTTTTTTTCTTCTTTTATGAAATGTAATAAGGCCAATGGCCATTAGTGACTTTTATTTCCTGTATTTAGTGTCGATTTGGGATTCGTCTTATTTTCTATCAATAAAATGAGGCATTTAGCATTCCAAGTTCTCCAAATCAACTTGTCGCTAGGCCTACCTCGGCAAAAAGAGGTCCCCAAATTAGGACACGGTTTTACATTCCTGCACTATGTGTTTAAATATTGCAACATCTTTTTATAGTCCTCACTAACTTGTTACCTTTTTGTTTTTACTTTTTGTTTATTTATTCCCTTCCCCAAAGGTTAGTTCGTGCACTCTGGTAACATCATCTTATTCCACGAGATCCAGGGGCCCTCCACCCACTCTTCCTCTTAGTCCTGTCAAAAATAAGAACAAATGGAAAATGGAAGATTTGAACAACGCCAGAAAGGAGAACTCAACTGAACGGGTAGAGGTCACTCCCAGTCATGGTACTCTGGTTCCCAAGGAAAATGCATCCCAACTGGAACAAAAGCTGCTAAAATTCCAAGAAGAACTTGATCAGGTTCGGAATTTGGCAAATCTGTCACTTTCCCTCACTACTCCAGATATCAATTTCCCAAATGCTCAGAACCCTACACCTCCACAGAACATCCCAAAGCAACAGAACCATCCCGCTCCTCACCACCACTGCAACACCTGCCATACTTCTAACAATACCCCGTTGCTCATCCAGGAACCACAAAACTCCTCAAATGACCACTGCCACACCCACCATAATACCCCCATCTATGTGGAGACTATGCCACACTCCACCCAACCCATCTCAAACACACCCGAGCCTGATGATAAAGACATGCTCATAAAAAACCTGGCCGAAGAACTTAAGAAGTTGACTAGCCGAATTCAAGGCGTTGAAGGAAGTAGGGGAATTGAAGGGTTGAACTACGAAGATCTTTCCATACAGCCCGATGTTGAACTGCCCGAGGGGTACAAACCCCCTAAGTTCGAGATGTTTGATGGTACAGGGGATCAAAGGGTCCATTTGAGAACATACTGTGAAAAGCTGGTTGAAGTAGGAAAAGACGAGAAAATTCGCATGAAACTTTTCATGAGCTTGAAGGGAGATGCTTTATCTTGGTACATTAGCCAAGATCCAAAGAAGTGGTCGAACTGGGTAAGCATGGCGTCCGACTTTATGGACATGTTCAGGTTCAACACGGAGAATGCGCTGGATGTGTTCTATATTCAAAATCTAAAGAAGAAGCCCACAGAAACATTCCGCGAGTATGCTACTCGTTGGAGGTCCGAAGCTACTAAGGTTAGACCTGCCTTAGAAGAAGAACAAATGAACAAATTCTTCGTCCGGGCTCAAGACCCACAGTATTATGAAAGGCTGATGATGATCGAGGGCCACAAATTTTCTGACATTATCAAGCTGGGAGAAAGGATCGAAGAGGGCATCAAAAGCCTATGGTTACGAACTTCGAGGCCTTGCAAGCTACAAATAAGGCCTTACAGTCAGGAGGTGTGTCCAAGAAAAGAGATGTAGGAGCCGTAATAGTTGCACAAAGAACCAAATCTCCCGTCAAATACCAAACCTACCCAATACCTCCACTCACATATCAGCCTACTCCAAACTACCAAGCACCCTCACCCTCTTACAAAACTCCACCACCCGATTATCAATCACCTCCCACATATTAGCCTACTTCACCCAAATATTCCAAACCCGCACATGTTTACCAAGCCTACAATACTCAACCAGCCCACTATCAATCCCCCCTGCATGCCAAAACTTCCCTAGACCTCGACCAAACTTTGACCGAAGGCCTCCGAAATAATATTCGTCTATTGTTGAACCTATCGACCAGTTGTATGAAAGACTCAAAGATACTGGTTATGTCCCCCCTATCCCTGTTGCAACCCCTGAGAACCCTTCTCAGTAGGTTAATCCAAATAAATCCTGTGCATACCATTCTGGCATTAAAGGACACACCATTGACGAATGTCGTTCTATAAAAGATAAGATACAGGCTTTGATTGATAACAAGGTTATTGTGGCAAAGGAACCTGCTCCAAATGTCCGCAATAACCCTCTACCGGACCACAAGGGAGGAGGAGTTCGCATGATTGAAATAGAGGATGGTTGGGATCCCAAGGGATCGATCGGTTTGATCACAGAAGGTAACGACCCAAAGAAGCCAATAGTCACCCTTAATCCGATCGTAGTCCAGATTCATCCCTCTGGGGATGCCGAGGTAAATATGTCCATGCCACATGAGTTTTAAGCATCATCATCTACAAAGACGCAAGCACCAATTGAGGTCGAATTCGTGTCTCCAGCAAAGGCACCTACACCATTCGAAGTTGCAGTTTTACCGCCCAAGGTGCATGCTCCGTTCGGAGTAAAGATAGCCACGCCAATGCCAGTGGCGATGTCAGCCATGACACCATTCCATACAAAGGCTATACCATGGGACAACACAGCCGAGGCAAGAAGGAAAGGCAAGGTTATGTTCGAAGAGGCTATTGCGGCACAGGGTATGACAAGAACAGGTAGAGTTTATACCCCGAAACATCTGGCTGAGTCGAGCAAGAAGGATTCTAGCCGGCCAACCATCACCGAGACCGGGCCAGATGATCTTTGGAGAAAGATACAGGCCAAGGAATACTCGGTCATTGACCAGCTGAACAAAACACCGGCGCAAATTTCTATCCTTGCTTTGCTACAAAATTCCAATGCACACAAGAATGCCTTGTTAAGGGTGCTGAGTGAAGCATATGTGCCAAGCAACATCACCGGCGGAGAGATGGCTAACATGGTAGGACAGGTATTGGAAAGTTACAAGATCACTTTTTATGATGATGAGCTGCCACCGGAAGGGTTGGGTCACAACAAGGCATTGCACATCACCGTGCAATGCGAAGACTATTTTATCACCAGAATCCTGATTGATGGAGGGTCCAACCTCAACATTTGTCCGTTGGTAACACTCAGGACGTTGGGTAAGGGACTGCACGAGATCAAGGACGGGGCCATCAATGTAAAAGCTTTCGACGGCTCCCAAAGGTCCACCATTGGGGAAATTAGTCTGTGTTTGCAAATGGGGCCTACTTGGTTCGATGTGGATTTTCAAGTGATAGACGTGCCAGCATATTACAATCTGCTGTTGGGACGACCCTGGATTAATGTTGCTGGAGCCGTAGCATCAACACTACATCAGGCAGTGAAGTTTGAGTGGAATCACCAGGAGGTGATCATTCACGGCGACGATAGCAATCCTATATATAGTCGCCAGACCATCCCGGCAATCGGAGGCAAAAGAAAGATAGGTGGGGAGACCTATCACCACATCGAGCGAGTCAACGCCGTTGACAAGGACAAATGGTGGGACAACAAAATCGAGAGCATATTGAATTGGAGTGGGTATGAACCTGGTAAGGGTCTTGGCAAGAACCTCCAAGGAATCATTAAACCCATAAAGCTCAAGAAGCACGACACTACTTTCGGTCTGGGATACGATACACTTGGGAAGAGTTCAATACCTGGTCGCCGCCATGGCGTGGTCCTTACTACCCATTGGAGCAACCGATACCACATTTAGAACAGACTTTCAAATAGGCTGACATCGTTTATGGGAGGGACGAAGATGAGGCGCTCGCAGCAATGAAAAGCTTGTTTCTAGAAGGCGATGACATGGATTGCTGCATTATCCTTGAGGAGGAGGGGGAGGAAGGCCCTTATATACAGGCCGTAAGCAGAGGAGTACGTCTCAATAACTGGTCTATCAGAACAACCAGAGCCCGGCGAGCCTCGGTGTAGAAAGGCTAAACAAGCATCATGCACTATTTTTTTTACTACTAGATGATTTTCTTTTCGCACTTTTTTGTTTTCGCAATAAGATCTTCAATGTTCAAAACAATTATGAAAGTTTATCAAAAGCATTTCGATTTTCCTTATAAATCAACACTCTTATTATTTTCTCTCATTACTTTACTTATATAGCATTACTATTACTTATATTGATGAACCGATGATTGTGACATGAAATGAGACAACGCAACAAACGGACATAGATTCAGAGAAAGATGACATCCCGGAGGAGATTGTTAAGGAAGTTGAGAATTTTGAAAACAGACCAAAGTCCAACCTGGACGAGACTGAGGTTGTTAACCTGGGAGATGTAGAAAATGTCAAAGAAACACGAATCAGCGTCCACTTATCGTCATCAAAAAAGAAGGAATACATAGAATTTCTAAGAGAATATGAGGACATATTCGCCTGGTCATATGATGACATGACTGGTCTGAGCACGTCTATTGTGGCTCACAAACTGCCAACCGATCCGACATGTCCGCCGGTAAAGCAAAAGCTCAGAAAGTTCAAGCCGGATATGAGTTTGAAAATCAAGGAAGAAGTCACCAAGCAAGTCAAAGCCAAGGTCCTCAGGGTAGTAGAATACCCGACATGGTTAGCCAACATTGTGCCCGTACCAAAGAAGGACGGGAAGGTCAGAGTCTGTGTCGACTACCGGGATCTCAACCGGGCCAGTCCAAAAGATGACTTCCCTTTACCAAACATACACATCCTGATCGACAATTGCGCCAAGCATGAATTGCAATCATTTGTGGATTATTTCGCCGGTTACCACCAAATTTGGATGGATGAAGAGGATGCTGAGAAAACAGCTTTCATTAAGTCGTGGGGAATGTACTGCTACAAGATGATATTGTTTGGGTCAAAGAATGCAGGGGCCACCTACATGAGGGCTATGACTACCATTTTTCATTATATGATACACAAGGAGATCGAGGTGTACGTAGATGACGTTATCATCAAGTCCAATAAGGCCAATGATTACATGGGAGATTTGAGGAAGTTCTTCAATAGATTACGGAGGTACAACCTGAAACTGAATCCCACGAAATGTGCATTTGGGGTTCCTACCGGAAAACTACTCGGGTTTATTGTGAGTCGCCGAGGAATAGAACTGGATCCATCAAAGGTCAAAGCTATTCAAGAGTTGCCACCGCCAAAGAACAAGAAGGACGTAATGAGTTTCTTGGGGAGACTCAACTACATCAGTCGGTTCATAGCACAGTCTACAGTTATCTGTGAGCCAATCTTTAAGATGCTAAAGAAGGATGCCGCTACCAAATGGACTGATGACTGCCAAAAAGCTTTCGACAGAATCAAGGAATACTTGTCAACACCACCAGTTTTGGTCCCGCCCGAGCCAGTTAGACCTCTATTACTCTACCTTGCAGTATCGGATAGAGCTTTCGGCTGTGTTCTGGGGCAGCATGACGAAACAGGGAGAAAGGAACGGGTCATTTACTATCTCAGCAAGAAATTCACTCCGTACGAGGCCCGGTATTCTCTGTTGGAGAGCACCTGTTGTGCTTTGAATTGGGTAGCCCAGAAGCTGAGGCATTACTTCTGTGCCTGTACTACATACCTCATATCAAGGATGGATCCTCTAAAGTACATCTTTCAGAAGCCCATGCCCACTGGCAAGCAGGCCAAGTGGCAAATCCTGTTGAGTGAGTTCGACATTGTCTACGTGACTCAGAAAGCAATCAAGGGATAGGCACTAGCGGATCACCTTGATGAAAACCCCGTGGATGGAGAATACGAACCCGTGAAGACATATTTTCCTGACGAAGAGGTATCATTCATAGGAGAAGACATCGCAGAATCCTACGATGGTTGGAGAATGTTTTTCGATGGAGCAGTAAATTTCAAAGGAATTGGCATATGAGCAGTCCTAGTATCAGAAACCGGTCAGCATTATCCGGTGTCTGCCAAACTCAAGTTCCCGTGCACCAACAATATGGCCGAGTATGAAGCCTGCATCCTAGGGCTCAAGATGGCCATTGACATGAACATTCAAGAGCTGCTAATAATTGGAGATTCAGATTTACTCATACATCAGGTACGAGAGGAATGGGCAACCAAGAACTCTAAGATACTCCCGTATCTGCATCATATACAGGAGTTGAAAAAGAGGTTCACAAAGACAAAATTCCGACATATTCCCAGAATCCAGAATGAATTCGTCGATGCTTTGGCTACCCTGTCATCCATGATACAACATCCAGACAAAAACTTTATTGATCCCATTCCAGTAAAAATCCATGATCAGCCGGCTTACTGTGCCCATGTTGAGGAAGAAGCAGACAGAAAACCTTGGTTTCAGGATATCAAGGAATATTTGACAAACGGAGAATCCCAGAACTTGCAAATCCTATTTAGAAACGCACACTTCGGAGGCTATCCAATAATTTCTTCCACAGTGGAGCAATCCTGTATAGGAGGACTCTTGATTTGGGACTACTCAGGTGTGTTGACGCAAAGGAAGCATCCAAACTGTTAGAAGAAATCCACGCTGGGATCTGTGGTCCACATATGAACGGTTTTGTCTTAGCCAAGAACATACTCCAGGCTGGTTACTTTTGGATGAATATGGAGACGGACTGCATCCAGTATGTTCGAAAATGCCACCGCAGTCAGATATATGCAGACATGATAAAGGTACCTCCAAATGAGCTTAATGCAACAAGCTCACCATGGCCTTTCGCCGCCTGGGGAATGGATGTCATTGGACCAATCGAGCCTGCCGCTTCCAATAGACACAGATTTATCCTGGTAGCAATCGACTATTTCACCGAGTGGGTCGAAGCAGCATCTTACAGAGCAGTAACTAAGAAAGTCATGGCAGACTTTGTCCGCGACCGTATTGTTTGTCGATTCGGGATTCCAGAATCAATCATCACTGATAACGGTTCCAACCTCAACAGCGATTTGATGAGAGCCATGTGTGAAACCTTCAAGATCAGACACAAGAATTCTACAGCCTAGAGGCCTCAAATGAATGGAGCCGTGAAGCCGTCAACAAGAATCTCAAGAAGATATTGGGGAAAATGATAGAGAAGCATAAGCAATGGCATGAAAATTTATCATTTGCTCTATTGGGGTAACGCACCACAGTCCGCACATCAACTGGGGCAACCCCCTATATGCTGGTTTATGGTACAGAAGTCGTCATTCCCACCGAGGTGGAAATTCCTTCCTTAAGAATCATACAGGAAGCTGAACTCGACGATGCAGAATGGGTGAAGAGTCGTTACGAGCAACTAGCTCTTATAGATGGGAAAAGAATGGACGTAGTATGTCATGGTCAGCTTTATCAGAACAGAATGTCCAGAGCCTTCAACAAAAGAGTCAAGCCGAGACAGTTCACACCAGGGCAGCTGGTATTAATGAAAAAATTTTCGCATCAAGATGAAGCCAAAGGGAAATTCTCTCCCAACTGGCAAGGTCCATACATGGTTCACCGGGTCCTGATATGAGGAGCCCTCATACTTGCAGAAATGGACGGAGAAGTTTGGCTAGGCCGATTAATTCAAACGCTACTATGTGTAATCTTTATGTTTTCCCTATATGATGTAATTGAACTACGTCTGACCTGATTCCCGTTTAAGAGGGGATACGTAGGCAACCCTATGGGTTCGGTCACAATTCAATAAAAATTTCATTTCACCACGCAATTGGAAACTGGGGCAGAATTTTGAGGAGGACCCTCAAAATTCCGAAGTAATTTCAGCCAATCATCGCAAGCAGCCGTCAGAAGCACCAACCCATTAAACTGGGGCAGAATTTTGAGGAGGACCCTCAAAATTTCGTAGCAAGAGAGGTCGCAATGTCTTGATCCACGTCACAGTCGTCGGTTCATCTAAAAGTTGTTTCTTAAATATATACTTATGTCATATTTTTACAAATTCATGCATGTTTATTATCGAAATCGCTTTTTTCAGTAATGCTACCCCCAAGGATACATACAGTATCACCAGATCAAAGCCAAACAGGTTAAGCAGAGCCAGCGGGGATGCGAACTAACCTTCCCCCCTCTACAAAACTCACGATTTTTCTTGGGTTGCAGACACTTGGATTGTGAAAGTATCTGACATACTATACACTCACGAGACAAACGTTGTTCAGGAATACAACCCTCAGAATTGTCGCACTTACCAACACTTGCTATCTATGCACGCCGGTGATATTCTCTATACCGCAATGTTCGTAGCAGGCACAATATCGCAACCTGTTATCAGCTAAGAAACTTTATTACCATTTGTCGTTTTATCTGCATTTTCTGCATTGCATAAGGCTACCATTCTGCCTTTCGAGACTAAACATTGTCTCCATCTGCATTTTCTGCATTGGATAAGGCTGCCATTCTGCCTTCCGAGGCTAAACACTGTCTCCATCTACATTTTCTGCATTGCATAAGGCTACCATTTTGCCTTCCGAGACTAAACACTATCTCTATCTGCATTTTCTGCATTGCATAAGGCTACTATTCTGCCTTCCGAGACTAAACACTGTCTCCATCTGCATTTCTGCATTGCATAAGGCTACCATTCTGCCTTCCGAGACTAAACACTGTCTCCATCTGCATTTTGCATCTCATGGGCTAAAAGATCGCCACTTCATTTACACTTGCATGGCTGAAAGATCGCCACCTCATTTGCACTTGCATGGCTGAAAGATCGCTGCCTTATTTACATTCTGCATGGCTGAAAGATCACCACTTTACTTACATTCTGCATGGCTGAAAGATCGCCACTTCATTTACAGTTGCATGGCTGAAAGATCGCCACCTATTGCATCTCATGGGCTGAAAGATCGCCAAATACTGCATTTCATAGGCTGAAAGATCGCCAAACTATCTAAAGGCATCATTGTTTAGAGGCACCATTTGCATAGCCCGAGAACACCATGCCATGGCCTAAGGATCCCTTTAATCTTTTGCATATCATTATTCAAGGGCATCATGGTTCGGAGGCATCATTCTCATAGCCCGAGAGCATTATTTCATGGCCTGCGATCCTTCATTATTATACGCTTCATGGCCCAGGACATCATGGTCTAAGGACGCCATCCTAACCGTCCGAAGACAACATTCATGGTCCGACGGGAATTTGCATCATGTTTAAATTTACGAACCATATATGCTCGTATTTCTCATTTGCAGGTGAACCGACGAGCAACGGCCATCTTGGCAGGAGCAATCCCGCTCCAGTTTCCACAG
The DNA here is from genome assembly GCF_001879085.1 of Nicotiana attenuata. NCBI lineage: Eukaryota > Viridiplantae > Streptophyta > Magnoliopsida > Solanales > Solanaceae > Nicotiana > Nicotiana attenuata. The sequence continues at coordinate 40,368 of NW_017674421.1, forward strand.
CTTTATCAGACCTTAACCATTCACCTCGTCCTGAATATTGCGTCCGTTCTTGGAAAGTCTCCGTCGGCATATTCCGCCGACGGATCCTGAACTACATATGGCCTGATTCCTGTAAGAACAGGGATATGTAGGCAGCTCAGAAGCCAGGGCACGGCCTAAGTTTCTTCAAACCGTTTCGCTCGGTCAAAATTGGCCATCGTATCTTTACCCAACAACTCTTTCATCCTTCCCGGGTAAAGAGGGGCAACTGTTGATACCCAATTTTTCCCTATATATTTTAATATGCAAAATACTTTCAAAATAGCATATGTATGCATATATAGGTATGTCCAATGTTTTATTATTTTTCCTTAATTTTTAAAAGATATTTAAATCAATTTATTGCCCTATTTTATCCAGAAAAGCCCAATAATTACTCCCAAAATTATCATTTTGGTGATTTATTTATTGGACTCTCATATTTATACTAAAATATAGATAACATAATTTTTGCACATTTTTACAAATTTATTTAGTATTTTCAAAGCTAAATTGCATATAATTGCAATATTAGTCTCTTTTAAGGTTTAATTGTGTTTATAATTATAAAATTGACTCCAGTATTTTTTAATTTGATAATTACGTATTATTAATCATTTTAGTACCTTTAATTTATTTTCAAAAATTATTCTACTATTTTTTGTAAAACAAACAAAGGAAAAATGGCTATTTAAATGTTAGCCCCGTTTATTTCAATTTCAGCCTTATTTGAGCCTGATTTTGAATCCCATTTTTTGAAACCCAATCACCCAGCCCAAATCCTAGGCCTACCCGACCCACGACCCTTTTTAAACAACCCGCCCGGATTCCCATTCTATCCAGACTGTTGATCAAAATGATCAACGGCCACCATTAAACCTTTCCTTTTTTAATTCCCAATTACCCCAAACCCTAGTCATTTCTCATCTGTAGCCGCCTTCAAACCCCCCTTCTCTCTTAATCCCCTCTCAAACCCTAGCCGGCGCCCTCAACTACCACCTGAAAATCTCACAAATCCATGACTTCCAAAGCCATTAAAGGCCTGTATCTACCTCCTATGACTCCTACATGCTCGATTATCATAGTTTCAAGGCCAGACTTGAAGAAGCTTGGCCCAGACTTTGGTCATTTTCAGTTCTATGGCTATTTTCGGTCATCTCCGACTTTGCTCCGGCCAGCCATGGCCATTCAAGCCTAGTTCTTGACTTCTCCTGCGTAGACCGATGTTTTTCCAAGCCTTTCTCACCATATGGGTTTCTTCTGAAACCCTAACCTTTGAGGTTCTTCCGATTCTTTTAGATCTGTTTTAGATCTGTTTTACTCTAAGCTTTTGAAGATTTTTTTTCAAGGTTTCTTTCAAAACTTCACCTTCAGAACCTTTCTCTTTTCCGATTTAGGGTTTTGTTAAGTTATTTCGAAGCTTTCTCTGATTTTTAACGTGTGTCTTTATGTTGTTCTTCTGCTGGAATGTGCATGTTAAAGGTCTTAGTTCCTTTTTGAGATTTTCTGAATTTATTTTGTTAGTATTCTGTCTGATTTACTTGTCTTTCATCTCTATACTCGACTGATGGTGAAAACCCTAAAATTTGGGGTTCATTCGAGTTCTGAGATTACTTGCTATGTGATTTACTTGTTCGTCATGCTCTGAATTCGATTGGTTTCAAAACCCTAATTTGCTTTAGACCTATTCGAGTTGCATCATCTGTGCTCGACTGAATTTCGAAATCTTTTGTTTCTTCGTGTGATTTTGACTTCCGGCTAAACTTTTCTATAAGGTCTTTTCACTTGACCCCTTTGCATTCTATTTGATACTCCCTCCTTTTTTCTATTATCGACTTATGTGACTACCGTGTTCACTAGCTACTGACTCTGTGCTTGCTATTGCATGATGTTTCTCTTTGGCATGAGTTCAGCCTCGCATGCTTAATGTTTATGCACTCTTTTATGTGCTAAATTTCCCTCTACGATGACCTTCAATTCTGGACTGATTTCACGCCTCCTTGTGTACATCAGATTGCACTCGTGTAATTGATTCTTTCCTTATTTTATTGATTCCCTGTTTCTTGGATTGATTTGAAAACTTCCCTTTAGACTTTCGATTCTCTTGTCTTTAACTTGGTTTATTCATGGGAACCCATGTTACTCTCCTTAAGTCAGTGATTTGAAATCCTTGACTCCTTGATTTGCTATGTACTAGTTTTCGATTGTCTCCACATTCTGCAACTTTACTTTGTTTTCTTACCTTATTTGGTTAACCGAGTATTTCAAAGATTCTTCCCTTAATTAAACCTCTATGCACTTACACCTACTTGTCTATTCTTTACATGGTGTTCTACTTGATTTCTTTCCTTAAATGCCTTCTGCCCATTACCGTTTAATTGTAACTCCTTAATTAAAGGAAGTCTTATACTGATTTGATTTTAATTGACACATAGTTCCATAATTACTGCTGAACTATGATTTTTGCCTTATTTTCCACCCGTTTTCAAACTATAAATACCCTGCTCTTGCATTGACACGGACACTCTTAATTTTCTAATCTCACACTCATACTCAAAAATATTCTCTCTTGCTACTTGTATTGTGGCCTGTCTTCAAAGTCCGGCTACCTGCTTTTACTCCATTTTTGGTTCTCTGAACTGGTATGTCTTGATTAAGATTTCAGCATCACAACAATATGTTTACTTAATACTTTTGTTTTCTTGTCTGCCTGCTGCTTGTTGTTTGATTCTGTACTTTATTCAAGCATGTTGTAATTCCCTTCTGCCTGTTCTGAATCTATTATGCATCCTAAACCCCTACCCCAATGTGTTTGATACTAATGGTTTGTTTGAGGCATGACAGTATTAAGTATTGTTGTCTATGACTCAAACTTGATTCCCCTGGGATCATAACCTCTATGTTACCATTATATGTTGTGTATTCTGGTTGATTTTGTAAGCATAACAGCACTCCCTATTGCTGTGCATGCCCAGAATTAACTAATGCCTAAGTTCATAGGCTCTTTGCAGCTCCCAATCCCTGAACCCCTTTGTGTGAAATCCTTCACTCTGTAACTGTTTCCCAGCACCCCTTTCCCTCTTCTTTACTTCCTTAGTTCTTAAAGCTCTGTTTCTTCACTCGCATTCTCTCTTAGACTTAAGTTCTGCCCCCCTCTTGTGAGCCTTGCCTTGGGACCTTTTGAGTTCCCTCTGAACTTGGACACTTGAGGGCTGGCACTTCCACACTGCACTTGTCCCCTACTCTGGTGATGCAATTTGGGTGTGAGCACTGCCCGGAGTCCCATTGAGGCTCTTAGGGAGCTCTGACACACTCAAATTGGAGAAAGGCTTTGGATCAATGGACTTTGAGTTGGTCTATCTCATAATTCAGACAGGAAGTCTGAATCAGGCTCTCCTTTGGTTGTACTTTTTTTACTTTTTTCTGATGTAATTTTATTCATTCTGGTTTGTAATAAGTTGCAATAAACTCTTAGGGCTGGCTAGTTAAAAAGAGGGATGGGTAACTATGCATGCGAAGGGTAGAAAATCATGCCTATAGGTCTATTACAATTCTGCATATTCAAATACATATAGAAATCATGCCTATAGGTCTATTCTAATACACATAGAAATCATGCCTATAGGATTGTTACAATTCTGCATATTCAACTCTGCCTAGAAATCATGCCTATAGGATTATTCCAATGCCATTCAAACTGCATTTAGATACCCTGTCTATAAGGTTCAACTTCTGCATTTAGATACCATGTCTATAAGGTTCAACTTCTGCATTTAGATACCATGTCTATAAGGTTCAATTTCTGCATTTAGATACCATGTTTATAAGTTTTAAAACAAGTCCTGCATCTAGAAACCACGTCTATAAGTGTCTAAAATCAGCAATATGTAGAAAATATGCCTAGAGGAGTTTCTAAATGAATCTGATTCGCCTCACTCAGTGTTAAATATAAAATCAGTAATAATGGATACTATCAGTTGCAGAACTTGTAATCAATTCGTTTAAGTTCAGCCTCTCTTTAATAATTTGACCCTCGCTTAACCAAAGTTTAGCAAGCATGCCTATAGGGTCTTCAAGCAATTCGTTCGAATTTTAATGTCTTATTACCTTCTAAATTCAGTAGATATCATGTCTATAGGCCCCCGTCTTAACACTTAGGCAAGCCATAGGGTAAAACTATAAACTGAATCTGTTTTAACAATTACAACCAGTAGGCAGGCCTGATTCGGGCTTCTTATCTGAATTATGTAATGAACCAGTCTGCCTCAACTCTTAAATTCTCTCTCACATTTAGTATTTAATCAGACCTAAACAGTATGTGAAATTCATGCTAATTATGTGCTTTTCTGTTCAAGGAGGTATAATTGAGCCCCTGTTTGTTTATGTGCTTTTCCTCCTAAAATGTGCATTATGTGTTTTATATGTCGCCTTAGATTTTTTACCTTTCGAAACCTCAAATAAGCCCAATATCCCTCCCCTTTTAGGATTAGGTAGTCCTAAGTGCCTCTGGGACTGATAGGAGTGGGACGGGTAATAGCATACAATAGGTAATCGATACCAATCCGCGCTTTAAATACCTTAACGGGGTGGGGTGGGTAGATATGGATATGATGACCACGCGATAATGTCACGTGTAGCACCTCATTGAGGAGCGATTACCGGACATTGTGTGGGGTGATCCATATTATTAATAAACCTAGGACCCCCCTCCCCTTTATTCTTTATTTCTTTTCTTTAGAATTTTAACTCTTTATTTAAAAATTAGCCTTTCTAATGGTCCTTTAAAACTTTGCATACTTTCAAACCTTTATGTGTTGAAATCCCCTCTTATTTGAGCCTTATCTGCCTATATGCTAATTGCACCTCAATTCACAATAATTGTCTGGCCGGGAACCACACTAGTGGATTCTGAGGGGCGCCTAACACCTTCCCCTTAGAATAATTTCAAGCCCTTACCCTATCTCTGGTTATTAAAATCAAACTTTTTTTTTGGTGTCCTAATGTACCCTAATCATTAGGTGGAGTCTCTTCAATTGCAAACCCAGTTCCCAAAAGGAATGAATTGTCCCTCCAAATGTCATAAACCCGATTTTCGCGGAGGAAAAAGGGGGCGCGACATTTATCACAAATAACTTTCTCTTGTTCATTCCTCCCAATTGAAAATGGGATTAAATTTACAACTCAAATCTCATGTGCCCTCACACTTAAGAGAGAATCTCACACTCATAAATTTCAATTCAAAATATAAGTGGGATATCAAATGGAAAGATTAACTCTCTCTCACAATGATGTTCAAATTCACACAAGTAGTACCATAAGCTTGCCCTTCATGCATTTCTCCACTAATGTAGACAAACTTGGTTCAAAATTAATTAGGACTTAAAGGGTTGTATTTTATGCTTTTGGTTAAGGTAGGGCACAATTTTGGTTAGAGTGACTCAAAACCTCTCTAAGCACTATAATTTTTCAACAATCAAAGTACACTTCCTTCAAAAACTTTTCCACCCTTTGTTATTATTTTTCATTTCATCACCTAGTCTTCCATTTATTCATAATTTCTTATTTTTTTCTTCCTTCTTTTAGAAAAAAATCAAGGAAGCTTCCACTATATTTTTTTTGTCTTTTCACCCGTTCCCTTTTTAGGCAACTTCCACATCATAACTTTTCCAACCGTCACCCCCAAACTTAGACTTTTAGCCTATATATACATTTTCAATGCACTTAAGGAGGTAGGGTTCCAATGGATAGATCAATAAAGTATAAAAGGTTAAAGCTTGTAATATGATTGTCAAAGAAAAGGTTAACGGCTCAAAAGGGTTTGACTAGGGAGAATATACACGGGTAGGAAGTTTAAGGCAAAAGAGCGGTCAAAGGAAGGCCTAACATCATTTTTCAAACCAAATTAATCTAGGATTTTGCCTTGAAGCACATTCTGGGAAAGTTCTAGACTACAAATAATGCAAAAGAACTCACAATAAATCTCATCACACATGGCACAGGAAAACTCGAATGAAATACAAATCCAAAATCCTATTGAAACCAATAAACTCAAAGAAGTCACATATAGCCTTAGAGACTATTTAATGAATCAAAGAGACAAAAAATAAGTCTAAAAGTAATGACAATGATCTTTACTCCAACAATTTTTCTTTTTCAAAGATCAAGAGTTCATATGCCAAAGTTTAAATCATGTTGGTACCAAGCAAGCCACAAATTGGTCAATGGGTACAAATCCCAACTCATGCCACTTATTCTCCTAAATTAACAAAAATTATATCTAAACTACAAGACTAATTCCCTTAAAAAAGTCGCCTAGCTACCCATCATTGGGAAAAGTCGACACAATAATTTACAAAAAATACTCGGTTCAAAAGATAATTAACATTCTCGGAAAAGAACCGTGGTGTAAAGAAAACCTAGGATATTGCGAATAAAATACAACATACTATATATATCTACATAAAAAAAATCAAGAAGCAAGTTATGAAGTAAATAAACACACCATATTACAAAAATCAAGAAACTAATAAACATATTAATATAGCACATCACATGAAAACGGAATATCAATCTACCATATCAACAATTATACAAGAAGCCACCCCCAACTAGAAATGTTGCAATGTCCTCAATGCAACTAAACAAAATAGAGTAAAATGGTGGAAAGTGTTTCCTGAATACTGCATCAAGTTCTCTCCTCGCTGCCGGACTCAGTTGCGGCCTCCTCCTCTTCCTCGGACCAATGAACTGGAGCATCATCATCATCTTCCGGCTCGGTCGATGGCACTGACTCTTGAGGATTTAGAAATTTCTAAAGCCCTTTCACACCCTTACACATGCGGGTGAAGAGTTTATCTCTCTTCTTCTCCCTTTTCTTCATCTTGGTGTGTACATTTGCCAGCTTGGCATGAGAAGTACTCAAAGTACTGTGCGTCGTGGCCAAATTAGCGTATGCTTTCACCAGCTTCTTAAGGTGATCCCCCTACTGCTTCTGTTCATCAAAATACTTTTGAAATTTTTTCTTTGAAATGCTTATATAGGGTCCCTCAGATGTCTCCCTAGGTCCTGTGGAAGGCCAGCTACTAGGTCGCGAATCTGTCGCATTCCTCAGAAAGCATAGCAAATGGTACTCCTGCAGAAGATGATGGTTGTCTACCCTGGTTGGTCTGAGAATAAGATCCCAAATTTCTCTTTTTGCTTTTCACAGCGCCGCCCTTTCCTATTTTCTTCAATGGAGAAATAGGCTTTCCCGGATCTGTCCAGTTGTCTTCCAGATCATCCTTAACCCCTACAAGCTGGCACAACTCAGTGATGAGAGATGGGAACATCAGTGATTGACCATCCTTCCTAAGATAATCCCTCAGCTCATTGATGATGATCGCACTAACATTGATCGGGATATCATCAAGAATGGAAGTGATCATTTGAGCTCTCAATATAGGTACATTCCATATATTCTCCGCAGGAGAGATGCGACCGCATATGATGGCTAGCCATATCTTTATTTTGGCAGTGAATTCTTTGGATATGATCCCTCTCTTTTTAGCTGCCCATGGAACATTCGCACCTGGGCACAATTTGGACACCAACTACTCGCCTGAGGCATAATCCTTCTCACGGAATGATGTCATGTCATGGTCCTGTAGGTGATAGATTCGATTCACAACTTCAGCTCCGAATTTCACCATTTTTCCACGAACCCTCGAGATTGGATTTCTTAAGTTGACAGCAGGAAGATTCGCATAAAATTACCTCACCCATTGCTCATTTGCTTTGCAAAGATGAGGGGCAAAACAGGTCCATTCCATGGCCACAAGCCTCTGATGGAACTCGAGAAGACGTTTTGGGGCCTTTTTCCAGCAATATACCACTTTCTAGGAGCAACCTCTTCATAATCAACTGGGTGTAGTACCGTTCCTAAAATTCCAATGACAAGAACCGATGTTGGTCATAGTTTTCCTCAACTTCCAAAGGGTTTCTATGCGTGGATTCGTCGGATTTATACCTCATTTTCAGCTTATGGTACCTGTAAACAAAGTATTGGATTGAAAACGTGGTATGGCTATAAAAGAAATTGCAAAATGAGTCAAATATGCCAAAGAAATGATTGGACATTTGAAACCCAACGTTGGAAAAAAATTCAGATTTTTTAGCTTAGTAGAGTAAGGCCTCTAATATCGCAATTGCAAAGGCAGGAGACATTTCCAAAGTTAGCAATTGCGATCTCATCTTCGCAAATGCGAATGTTGCCAGACCTGACTATGTTCGCAATTGCGATCACCTCTTCGCAAATACGAAAAAGCCATCGCAATTGCGATCTTGTCGTCCCCAATAACCCTTTCTCACATAACAGTCCCAATCTCCAATAAATTCAAACAAAGACACACTTTTAAAGAGCCCAATAAGTTTTTAGGCACACAAACATGCAATAAAATTCACACACCACCACGAATTGAAGAAATTTTGATGATTCGGCCAAGAATTTCATTCGGGCCCTTTCATTGAAACTATAGCAAGCACAAACAGTCACCCCTGAGCTTTCGTACCTTGATACTTGCAATTAGGAGTTAAAAATGGTGGAAGCTGAGAGTTGGGAGAGTGAGGAAGATACCAGTCGTTCAATTTTAGAGCTCAAAAAAAAATTGGAATTTTTGTTAAGTGTTCAGCAAAACCCTGTATAAGGGTCTCAGAGGTCGCAATTGCGACAGATAACTCGCAATTGCGAATGGTGAAAAGTGAAGATGGTTTGCAATTGCGACTCTAACTTCAATTTTGTGATGGGCTCCCAGTACGCAAATGCGACAACTGAGGCATGGACTGTTATTTCTTCATTGCTCAATCTCCATGCTTGTTGTCCCAAACACTTCAAAACTTCCTGAAACTTGGTAGATTGATCAAAAATAATAAAATAAACTATTATAAAGAAAATATTTGAAAAACAAAATAAAATTTTTAAAAATAACTAAAAAGTTGAAAATGATGGGTTGCCTCCCACCAAGCGCCGCATTTAACGTTGTGGCACGACACAAGTCTTTACCACTTTTCTCTCCACTTGGAAGATATGAATTGGGCACCTAACTTGGAATTAGGCTTGTGACCACGAGCGGCGGGGAGTGGTAAGTATATGATTAAGCCTTCAAATTGCAATTCTTTCTAGATTTTGACATCCTATTTATCCTCCGAACTAGAGTCAATTTCAACCATCTTTTAAACTACACCGGTTGACTCTAATTTTATATTTTTCTTGGCATCACTAAAAAGCATGGAGTCGGTTGGTGGATGTTCAATTCTTGATTCCTCAAATTAAAGCTCACTTTCTTTTTCGAAGTTGGACTCTTCTTGACCTATTTCCACACTCTCAAATTGGTAGGCATAATAAGCCTCAACCAATGATTTCATTTGTTTTTCCAAAGTGCGGATAGTTTCATTATTTCGATTTAGTGCTTGTTTTAAGTCCTCGAGTGCCAAGTTTTGCTTCTCCTCATTTTCAAGAATGGCCTCTAACAAGAGCATTAACCTCTGATTTTGAACATTTGAGAGTTCTGTTTGAATTGGATCAAGTGCCAATGAAGGATGTTCGGCTTCAACCTCTAAGGAAGGTTCTCGACTGTCATTCACTTTCGAGGCTTTTTGGACCTCTAAAGCTTCAAGCATTTCTTCCATTTGTGAGTTTAATCTTCCAAGCTCCAACTCATTTTGGAGACTATTTTCCAAAAGTTCCTCCAAGGCATTTTGCTCTTTGTTTCCTCCTTCAAGTAGGTATTCCATCATGAGCTTGAACTCTCCATATTATCCATGCTCAATTTCTTCCACTTTCATATCCCTATATTTGTCATCACAAAAAGTAGAATCATCATAGTTGGGGTTCGGGGAAGGGAAGGATAAATAAGCACAACTAGTCCAATGGCCATTTTGACCACCACACTTATCATATATACTCCACTCATGGGTTTAAGATTGTGCACACAATCTGCCCCGGGGAGAATTTAAATAATTTTGTCATGAGTGTGGTCCTCCACAATAAGGACAAGGGTCATCAAAGTATGAACAACTACCATCCGATCAATTTTCGTTACATAATGACATTTTTTATAAACTAAGAAAATATACAAGAAACAACAAGAAAAATAATTACACAAATATTCACAATTTTGGACCAAAGCATGTACACTTACTTCACAAAAAACCTCAATACGCCAAATTGTTCCCTAGCAACGGCACCAATTTTGACGATGTCCAAATCCACTACTAAAAAGTAAATGGATATGGCCGCATGCAATATAATATACCCTAATTATATGTAGGCGATTAGGCAATATAATAGAATTACCGCTTATTATACTAAGCCAAACACTTAGAAAGGTTTTGAAAAAATATTTATAACTAATTGCAAAAATGTAATCTAACCTAGGAAGCGAGTAAAATGATCAATGACTATAAGAATGGACACAAGGAAAATTATACTCAAGTAACGATCCAATGTATTTTACTATTTACAAATATGAGTGAGTTTATGTTAATTGACCTCGGGTAATAATTCTTTATTAGCTTCTTCCGAAGAATAACAAAACTTCCTAATTAAATTATCCCTGAAACAATTAAAAGGTTAAGCACACCCGATTATGGCTACAAGTAGTTCAATCCTATCCCTAGGTAGAATTTATAAAGTGAGGGTTAACGCCTCAAGTTCATGTTAACTAATCTTTCCCAACCCCAAATTACCTTTACCGAGATTAATTTAAAGTTAATGGGCGAGTCCTAGGGTTAGCTAATCCCTTTGGAAACATTAAAGAACAAGAATAATTAAAAAATACTAACTCACTTCAATATTAATAAAAATTATTCAATACATAAGCACAACAAGATATCTAATCTACACTTTCATATGAATATTCCCATAAACAATATTCAAGTGTTGGACAAAAAATATTACACACTTAGACATTCAATACTAACCAAGCAAATGAAGAAATGAACATAAATGGGTAAGAAATTCTCAACCAAAATCTTCAAATCTTCAAGACCCAAGTTGTGTGCAAGAACCCTAGCTCCCAAACTTGTGTTCTCTAGTCAAGAGACTGAGAAATAAGCCAAAGATATCCCCAAAGATGAGCTAGGTCGTGTATTGAAAGGTTTGGGGACAAAAACTATAAAATTACAAAAGTGCCCAGAACTGAAGCACGATCTTCGCATTTGCGAAGGGATGTTCGCATTTGCGAACCTTGACTTTTCTGTTGAATATCGCATTTTCCATAAAGGTTTCCACATTTGCGAAGGTTGACTGTCTGGTTTGACTTTACATTTGCAACCCTCATTTCGCATTATTGAAAATTGTTTGACCTAGTTGGCTTCGCAATTGCGATTCACATGTTCGCATTTGCGAACGCTGACTGACATGGATGACTTAGCAATTGCGAGCTCCTGCTAGATTTCCAGATTTCCAGATTTCTGCTTTTGACCCCCTTTTGACTTGTTTTCGCTTGGTTTCGTGCCGATCACTTCTAAATCACATAAAACCTGTAAAATAGAAGTAAACGACATTAAACACAGTATTTTATCAATCAAACGTAGCAAAAATCTAAGATTAAAGATGAGATAAGTTGGTAAAATACCAACTTATCAAACCCCCAAACTTAAACTATTGCTTGTCCTCAAGCAATCAAAATAAATCTCCTTCCATGTAATCAACTCAATAGTGCATCAATATCATACCGAGTTAAAAAATCTACTTTGAGCACAAACACATGACTTTGATTGGTACCAATAATTAATCCAAAGCATATGACACACCAAAAGCTTTTCATCAATTATATTACAATTCAAGTACTCAAACACTATGTTAATCAAAGTAGCAATCAAGTCAAGACACTGAAGCTTCAAAATTTGCCTCTTTATCACAAATAACTTTCCCTTATTCATTCTTCCCAATTGAAAATGAGATTAAATTCACAACTCCAATCTCATGTACCGTCATACTTAAGTGGGAATCCCTTACTCATAATTGCACTTCAAAACATAAGTGGGATATCAAATGGAAAGAATTAACTCTCTCTCACAAAGATGTTCAAATGCACAAAAGTAGTACCAAAGGCTTGCCCTTCATGTATTTCTCCAATAATGTAGACAAACTTGGTTAAAAAATAATTAGGACTTAAAGGGTTGTAGTTTAGGCTTTTGGTGAAGGTAGGGCACACTTTTGGTTAGAGTGACTCAAAACCTCCCAAGTTACTACAATTTTTCAACAGTCAAAGTACACTTGGGGTTGACAATATACTTTTGATATGCCACTTTTCGAAAAACTCGGTGGTCTTTTGTGAACTGGGGTCCGTTGTCGTAGCTTATTCATTTAGGCAGGCCAAACCAGCAGATGATGTTCTTCCATATGAAGCTGATTATTTCTTGCTCACGAATTTGGGTGAATGCGCCTGCTTCCACCCATTTAGAGAAGTAGTCAGTAAACACTAAAAAGAATTTAACGTTACCTTATCTCTGTGGGAGTGGTCCCATAATGTACATCCCCATTTGATGAACAGCCATGGCGAGGTGACGGAATGGAGGTGTTCGCCTTCTTGGTGGATTATCGGGGTGTACTTCTAGCACTATTCGCACTTCTTTACGAGTTCTAGAGTGTCTTTCTTCATGGTGGGCCATTAGTATCTTGACCGTATGAGGTATATGACAAGTGCTCGATCACCAGAGAGACTGCCATAGTAGCCTTCGTGGACTTCCTGGAGGACGCATTGAGTTTGGCTTGGGCCCAAGCACCTTTCCAAGGGGACCCCGTATGTCCTTTTATACAATTTATTGTCGAGGAGGCTGTACGCCGCCTGCATTCTCAACTTCCTGGCTTCCTTTTTATCATTTGGGATAACACCATCCTGCAAGTAATTTATAAGGGAATTGTGCCAGTCGCAAGTTAAGATAATGGATTTTACCTCAACGTGATCTAAGGCTGAGCTGCGGAGATGCACTATTTTTCTGTCCCTAGGGGTTATGCTTTTTGTTGCAGCAGCTAGCTTTGCGAGGTTGTCCGCCTCGAAGTTCTAAATTTATGGAATATGGTCAAGCTGACATTCATAGAATTTGGGCAACGGTTTGTAGATCCGGGTCTGGTACTTCTGTAACCTCTGCTCTTTGATTTGGAAAGTCCCATTAACTTGGTTGACAACAAGCTGGGAGTCGTAGTGTAGCTTTAGGCGCCTCGCCCCATATTCGAGTGCTCGTCTTAGTCCTACATTTACGGCCTCATACTCGCCTTCTTTGTTAGTTATATCTGGGAACCTTATAGATTGGCTGATTATTTCGCCAGTGGGGACTTCTGGCATAAGTCCTAGTCCGAATTCGCACGCATTGGATGCACCATCGGTGTGCAAGATCGAGAAGTCCTGCGTCGGGCTAGAAGTTTGCATGGCTTCCTTCTCAGCCTCGGGCATTACCTTGGCACTAAAGTTCGCGACAAAGTTGGCGAGCACTTGCGACTTTTTGGTCGTGCGAGGCTGGAAAGTGATGTCGTGTGAGGCTGGCAAGTGATGTCGTGCTCACTTAACTCTATTGCCCATTTGGCCAGCCTCCCCGATAGTTCGAGTTTATGCAGTATACTCCTCAAAGGAAATGTGGTGACGAACGAGATGGGATGGCATTGGAAGTATGGCACTAGCTTTGTTGAAGCTATGACAAGGGCCAGAGCCAATTTCTTAGGTGAGGATACCTCGTCTTGTCATCGATAAATATTCTATTGATGTAGTAGAATGGAGATTGCGTAACTATGTCTTCTCGAACCAAGACCGCACTTACCGCTACTTCTGAAACGGTATAAAGAAGCGGAGTGTCACCCCAAGGTAGACTAGGAGACGTTCTTTGGGCTCAGGTCTTTCAGAGCAGGGGTGGCGATGACAGTTATTCCTTAAGCTCTTTCAATGCTTGTTTGCACTCAGTCGTCCATTCGAGGCTGTTGTCCATTTTGAGTACATTGAAGAACCTATAGCATCCGTCTCGAGATAAACCTGGATAAGGCGGTGATTCGACCCCTTAGTCGTTGCACTTGTTTCTTGGTAGTAAAGTGCTTTGATATTCCATCTATTGACTTAATTTTATTTGGGTTGACCTCATTCCCGCGCTACGACACTAGGAAACACAGGAATTTACTCGAATTCATGCCAAACGCACATTTCTCAGGGTTCAGTTTCATCTCGTACTTCCTCAAGATTTTGACTACTTTCTTTAAGTGGTCGATTCGGCCCTCAAATATTTGACTAACATTTCATTGATGTATACCTCCATGGTTTTGCCGAGTTAATTTTTGAACATTTTCGCGACCAACCTTTGGTACGTGTCCTCAAGGTTCTTCAACCCGAACAACATGACCCTATAGCAATACGTTCCCCTGTGAGTGATGAACGTAGTTTTATCCCGGTCTCCATGAGTATTTGGTTGTAGCCTATGTATGCATCGGGAAAACTCAGCAACTCGTGTCATATTGTGGCGTCGATGAGCTGGTCGATGTGCGTCAATGGGAATGAATCCTTTGGACATGATTTGTTCATATCGGTGAAGTCCACGTACATCCTCCACTTACCATTCTTATTTTTGACTATCACCACGTTAGCAATCCACTTGGGGTACTTTGTTTCCATGATAGAGCCTTTGCTAGCAGTTTCTCCACTTTCTCGTAGACGGCCTCGTTGATGGCAGGGTTGAACTTTCGCCGGACCTGCCTTACTGGAGGGAAGTAGGGGTCGACGTTTAGCTTATGCGTGGCTATCTCCTTGGGGATACCTGGCATATCTGCTTGGCTAAAAGCGAACAAGTCTGTGTTAGTTGTTAAGAATGGACTAAAGTTACCTGGGTCTTTGATTGCAGCTTATGTAGGCCTTTTTGCTGTGGTCGCTCGGATCTAGCTGGACGGGATCAAGGTCCACTATGGTTAATCTTGCAGCTTCGGCTGTTTCTGGATCCATAATGGCGTTTCGACTTGAAGAGACCTCGACACTGTTGATTGCTTGCTATGTTTCCTTTTCTTTTTATTTATTTTGCTGATTCGTCGTACTATCCAAAGGCGATCCGATAGCATTCCCTAGACGTGTGTTTCTCCCCTCGTATGTTGAATATTCCCTAGGGGGTTGGGAACTTGATCAGTTGGTACATGCTGGAAAGGATTGCCCTCATGGGGTGTATCCATGGCCGACCCACGATTGCATTGTATGTTGTGTCCTGGTCGATGATGTGGAATGTGGTCTCCAGCGTCACCCTGTCGACGAGGACGAGGAATGTGATCCCGCCCAAATTCCGCTCAACTGCATTGTTAAAACTAGTTACTGTGATGCATCACGGAACTATCTTATCCTCCAGTCGTATTTGCACAAGGACCCGGGGATGGATAATGCATCCGCCACTTCCGTCGTAAACCATAATCCTCCTAACATCAGTATCAAGAATCTGTAAAGTAATAACAAGTGCATTATTGTATGGTAAAGTCAAACTGTCGGCATCCGACTCATCGAAAGTGATACTTTCTTCGAGGCTGTCATACCGTTCGTGGGTGATCGATCTTTTGAGTTTGTGAGTGGTAGTGAACTTGATGTTATTGATGGATGTGTCATCACTACCTCCGATGATCATGTTGATGGTACGAATGGAGACGGGTGCTTTGGAAGGCCTAGGTGTTCTCGCCCCTTTGCTAAGGTGTTCCAGCCGTTGTCGCTAAGCGACTCTTTGAGGTGTCTTGCTACAGCAGAGTCGCCACTTCTAACCTTAGAGCGTGACAATCCTCTGTCTTGTGTCCTTGGTCTTGGTGGAACTCATAGAAGGCATCCGACTTCTTTGTGTTTGGGTCGGACCTCATCTTTTGTGGCCACTTCACCTTCGGTCCGAGCTTCTCAAGTGCATAGACCACCTCTGTAGGTAATAAATAGAAATTATGAGTAGATAGTAAAGGAGCCATACCTCGGTCATTTCTGGGGATGCCTGATATAGCCCTAGAGGGACCGCCTTCACGGTGCAAGTTGGGGACGGGTGGTCTGATATACGGTTGATGCCGATCTCTACTCGATCGCAGCATTGGAGGGCCTCTTCCAGTGTTATCCTTATGTTCCCTCCTAGGTTTGGATTGGACTGAGATGAGTCGTCGGGTTGACCCATTAAGTTCCTCGTCGTCTTCTCTAACCTCGGCACAATAGGCATTATGGATCTCGGCCAGGTGGCCGGTGGGTATTCCTTCAATCAGTTCAGCATCTTTCTGGTCGGCCTCGACCCTTCTCTGTTCAGCTCGTTCTAGAAGGCTACTACGGCCATTCCTTCGGAGAAATTCGGTAAGGTCATCCTCAGTTTATTGAACCGGGCTAAGAAGTCCCTCAGTCCTTCCCCTAGGTATTGCCTGATGGAGAAGATGTCGTTTACCCTGGTTTCAGCCTTCTTGGCCACGTCATGCGCCGTGACGAACTTTTCCGCCATTTCCTGGAACGTTTCTATGGAGTAGGCCGGTAGCTGCGAATACCACGTCAATGCCCCTCCTTTGAGGGTCTCACTGAACTTTTCTAATTAGATGAGGACACTTGTTCAAAAGGTGGTATTTATTACAATTCTAACAAATGCAGGGGGGTCATAGGACACCCGTATTTTTAAGGGGTGCAACTGGAACTTTGGTACAACCCAATGGGGTAATTATGTATTATCCCATGAAATTATTCACAAATGGTCCAACCCCTTTCTGATCTAAATCTCTTCCTATTTATAAGAGCACATGTGCCAAAAAATCCTAGATAGTAAAACAGAAAGGAATATTTATTAGAATATTCCCTAGGGAATCTAAATCCTAAAATTGGTCATCACTTCGTACGGAAGGCGGATGCTCGTCCTCGTCCTCGCCTTTTGTTAAACCGTTTCGACCTCGACAACGATTTATCCTCCACATCTGACCTCGACCTTTTGGAGTCAGATTGACATGTCACAGCCTTCAAAGGTTTTATCTCTGTTGATCGGGTTTAATACATAAAAGGAAGTTTTTCGCCCATACTGCCGGTGGACAGTAAAGTATCAACATCGCGAAGCAGGTTTACAATTCAAGCTTTATCCCACATATTTCCATGAAATTAAACCACTACTTGATCAGATCAGATACAATGACGAGAACTAGATTGATCAATGGGGAGTCCGCAGGCTCTCCCAGTTTAAATTCTAACGAAATCGAAAATTAAATAGTAGCAGAAGGGAACCGCGATTATAAATTCTCATATTTGTTAAATTAATAAATACATATAATATAATATTTTTGTAGTATATTAGATTGTTTAATTAACTAACACATATTTACGGACAAAAATATCGAACTAAAAGTTTAAGAAAATATGAAAATTCTAATTGACGGGTCACCTTTTTCCCCTAAGATGCATGTTTTAATTCTTAATTTTTCTTAAGAAGAGTTTTATTTTATTTTCTCTAAATTTGTCTCAAAAAATTTCAATAGAAAAGTACAAGAAGTTAATAACCAAGTAGTTTTTCTTTTAGAGTTAAATTAATATATTGATATATGCATGGCTGCATGTTAATTATTTTTAACTCATTGTTACGCAGAATTCAGAAATTCTTCATTATTTATGAGGCAAATTAAGGATACTCCCTCGACCCTACTCTTTACGTTTTTTTATAAATTTAGTCGACACTACAACTAACAACATTATATATTCACGCAAGATGCGGGTTGTACTGTCTCCGTCGGGCTACGCTTCCAGAAAAAAGCTCGTCACCAACACCAGACCAAACAATCAACGGCCCAAAAAGTGCCACGTAAAGTAGACACCATAAGTACTGCCTTCATCGTGCGATCCAAAAGTGTCGGTGGAGTCTTCTTTTTCCACAATGGCTGTGTGCAAGTATTTTACACCACCTCCCACACACACACACACAAAAAAAAAAAGTGTGCATAACGTATTTTTCATGGCAGGTATTTGATTAGCTCAAGATATATTTCTTAAGCAAAATATTTTCCATTAAAAGACTTCATATTCTACATATGATATATAAGCATTATTATCGATCTTTACTATATACAAAAGAATTCATCAAGGACGCATTCACTTTGCTGATATTACTTTCAATCTTTAATCAATATTTTTCCACAAATATCTTTTATTTATTAACCAAACACTGTAAAATTATACTCCCTTCCTTGATTTGTTTGAGCCTTTTCGGAGTACGATGGTCAAATTATGTAATTTTCAATATGAATTCGGATATATATTTTTAAAATTTTTTGAAATAAATTTCATATACTTAGAAATTACATAAAGAGTATTATAATAAGTCACAGTAGTTAACAATTTAAAATAATTAAATATTTGCAAAAAAATATAATTAAAATTTTGTTTGACTCCACAAATAGTAAAAAGGTTCATTCTTTTTTAAATGAAGGGAGTATAAGAATTTTATCAAACAACAACAACAACAACAACATACCCAGTGTTATCTCACATCGTGAGATCTAAGGAGGGTAGTGTGCACGCAGACCTTACCCCTACTTTGTGAAGGTAGGGAGATTGTTTCCAATAGACTCTCAGCTCAGGAATTTTTTATATTAAACATATGTGTACTAAATTTACAAAGGATGTGCATATTTAAAATAAGTAACTCGATATACGCGTAATATATACTCCCTCCGTTTCAATTTATGTGAACTTATTTGACTGGTCACGGAGTTTAAGAAAAAAAAAGACTTTTGGAATTTATGGCCTTAAACAAATCAAAAAGGGGCCCAGAGTTTTTGTGTGGTTATAAAAGATTCTCATTAAAGGTAGAATTGTAAATTTAAGTAAATTATTTTCAAATTTAGAAAGGGGTCATTTTTTGAAACGGATAAAAAAAAATAGATTCATATAAATTAAGACAGAGGAAGGAGTAATAAGAAATAAACTCGAAATCTTAATCCTCGTATCTTTCATTTTGAGATGGTAATCGTCAAGTCAAGGCTCCATTAGTGTCGGTGAGACTTGGCATGGTTTTCAAGGCAGGAAGTAAGTGGCACTGCTTTGTTTGATTAGAAAGGTTAGGGTGACGTAGGCATCAATTATTTTCATTTTTGTACTAATATAGTAGTAGTAGTACTCTTTATTTCTTTTTCCCAGTTTGAATGACAACCGGGTCACTGAGATAGTTACCTTTCTGTGTGGAAGTAGGGACAGAAGCTGGATGCCGAGTCCGGAACTTAAATATTATCTTTTTGGACTTAAATTAACTTAATAAGTGTAAAAAAAAATAACTTTTTACATATAGAGCTCGTTTGGATTGGCTTATTTTAAGTGCTTTTAAGCTAAAATAGCTTTTAAGTCATTTTTTAGTGTTTGGATAAAGTAAAAAAGTCCTTTTAAGCACTTGTTTTTAAGCTAAAATGACAAAAACAAGCCAAAAGCAAAAAGTTAGAATTCCTAACTTATGGCTTAAAAGCTATTTTGACTTAAAAGTCACTTAAACAAGCCCATCCAAACAGGCTCATAGCGTGCAAATACAAAACGTTATACCTTAACGGTAACTTTTGCCGTTAAGGTATAGCGTCTTGTATTTGGACGCTATATAGCCTGATGATTTGACTGACATATATAGCATCCTTAATTTAAACGCTATACATATAGCATATAAAAAAACGCTATACCTCTAATTAAATATTGCCCTTCGTCTTCTTCCCCGACCAGAAACTCCTTTCCCCCATTTTATTGAAACTCCACTGCTTCTGGTCCCCCCCCCCCACCCCCTCCCTGCTCGTGTTTTAAAAAAAAAATTGTGGGCCCCTCCCGTCACACAAAAAGTTAAGAACGTAGGTCTCACATCGTAGTAGAGCATCGTATTATTGTGGTTTAACTCCTTCGTCTTCAAATTTTCACACAAAACACTACATCGAGGTATTTCGATTTATTTTATGTCGAAACTTGTATAATAATGCATATTAGTTGATTGAATGTGTTTCCATGTCGTTTTGTGTTTTATTTGCAAAACTAGTATGTTATATTTATACGGACTTAGATATTAGTGTTCTAAAAAAAATATAAAATTGAGATTTAATTTTTTATGTTAATATCTGAATTTAGATATTAGTGTTTCCATATCGTTTTGTGTTTTATTTGCGAAACTAGTATGTTATATGTATTTTTGTGAATGTTATGTGATTAAAATGTATTTGTTGTTTATATTTAGTTTATTTATTAGCGTAGTAAAATGTAGAACTTTTTAGCGTAGTAAACTGTATAGTATTTTAGCGTAGAATCCCTGTAGTTTAAGTATTTCTTATACTGGTAAATGAAAATATATACTTTGTACAATTAGATAATCAAAAAATTAAATTTGACACATATAAATATTCATGATAGTTTGGTGCTACTAGGTCTCAAATATCGAGCCTGGAACCCAATCGTTATATATACTTTGTACAATTAAATAATTATAAATTAAGAATTTAAATTATAAAACAAACACACACAAAATTATCAAAATATTGAATTTGACACACATAAATATTCATGATCGTTTGGTGCTACTGGGCCTCAAATATCGAGCCTGAAACCCAATAGTATATATACTTTGTACAATTAAATAATTATAAATTAAGAATTTAAATTATAAAACAAACACACACAAAATTATCAAAAAAAAATTGAATTTGACACACATAAATATTCATGATAGTTTGGTGCTACTGGGCCTCAAATATCGAGCCTGGAACCCAAAAGGTATATATATTTTGTACAATTAAATAATTAAAAATTAAGAATGTAAATTATAAAACAAACACACACAAAATTATCAAAATATTAAATTTGACACACATAAATATTCATGATAGTTTGGTGCTACTGGTTCTCAAATATCGAGCCTGGAACCCAATAGGTATATATACTTTGTACAATTAAATAATTATAAATTAAGAATTTAAATTATAAAACAAACACACACAAAATTATCAAAAATTGAATTTGACACACATAAATATTCATGATAGTTTGGTGCTACTGGGCCTCAAATATCGAGCCTGAAACCCAATAGGTATATATACTTTGTACAATTAAATAATAAACATACAATTAATGTTGTTTAATTTACAGTTGACGACATGGACACGCCGCCTATACATCCCGGCCCTTACTCTCGTGAGCTATTAGTGCTTCAGGGCGATCATAGGTCCGCCCATATATGGGAGGGAGAGTTACTGTCCCAGACTCTCCGCGCTAGGAGAGTGGACGACCTGTGGGATTTTCTGAGGCCCAGAGATCTCCACGAGCGTGTAGTCCATCGCCTCCAGGATACGGGATTCTATAGGATTATTGAGATCGGGCGGATACAGGTTGACTGGGCTTTGATCACGGCGTTGATTGAGCGGTAGCGACTGGAAACGCACACTTTTCACCTGCCCATTGGCGAGGCTACCATCACGCTGCAGGACGTGGAGGTATTACATGGCCTGCCCGTTGATGGCATGGCCGTTTCACTGCCTATTGCTATGAGATCTATGTTGTGTGATGCTTATTTGGACATGCTGCAACAACTCACGGGTTTCAGGCCACATGATGAGATTGCATCGTCCGGTGCCAGTCGGTTGACTTTGACCCCTATTAGACAGTACCTAGAGGTAGTCCACCCCGATATCACCGATGATACAGAAGAGATACATATTACCCGGTATACGAGGTTGTTGTTGCTTCTTCTATTTGGAGGGGTCTTGTTCCCGAAAACTTCGGGGAACCTAGTCAGCCTAAGATTTCTTCATCATCTTCAGCTGCTAGATGAGTTACCCTATTACAGCTGGGGTGTTGCTGTTCTCGGCAACATTTATAGGCAGATGTGCCGGGCGAGGATGGGCACTCATAGAGATGTTTGTGGTTTTATGCCGCTTCTACAGGTGACAACATATTCAAATAATCTCTTCATCAGCTCCAACTCTACCTAGTTAGAATTTATCTTAAACCTTACGTCAACTTTGTATGTTAGGTTTGGGCCTGGGAGCGGTTATTGCAGTTTCAGCCACCTCGACCATAATTACCTCCTAATGTAGCACCTTCGTTTGTCCCTCTAGCCAGGAGGTGGGTTCTCCGCCGTACACTTTCACGAGAGTATGATGCTCATCATAATCTCCCCCTCTGTAGGGATGTGTTGGATCTGCTGGAGGGTGCACAGGTAAATATGTACCTAAACTTACCTGGTATTGATTAACTTAGTGTTGCTCATACTCACGTTTCATGTTCTTATTTGATAGTTCATCTGGATGCCATACAGCGACGATTTGATAGCTTCCATGCCACCTTATTGCTCGGCCGGTCGACTGATTTGGAGCACTTCTGCCCCACTCATATGCCTCGATATTGTGGAGCATCATGCCTCGGAGCGGGTACTTCAGCAGTTTGGCCGCTCGCAGTATATATCGAGGGGGGCTATATGGGAGCCTACACATTATCAGAGGGATGATCGTTGCAGGGCGGACGACGCATTTATGGCATGGTTAGCGGCGCAGATCCATATTTGGGACCATCTAGATCAGATGATTCCGCCCCCACCTACACAGATCTAGGAGGTGGCTATTCAGAGGTATATGTCCTAGTACCGGCACGTCACTCGAATTTTTATCGGGAACCCTATTCATCAGGCTGGCGGTCGGTATGTTCCATACGCCGGGCGATACAAGGCCCTGGTATGTTTTATGTTATTATTAATTATATAACTGTATTTTAGTGCAATATATGTAGTTTATATTTTATACGTTGTGCAGGCTATTGGACTACATACAATCTATCAGATGGGACTATAGATGCAGGATTATGTAGGCGATCCTGCGGCCGCCTTGCAGGATTAGAGCCGTTGATTTATAGAGTTGGATGCCCGGACACTGCAGCGAGCCCGGGAGGATCAGCATTTGGCACACATGCCTGATTATGTGGAGCCAGAGCAGTACGAGCGAGGCCCTGGTGTGGCACGAGGTGGTGGTGCCCGACGAGGTGGTGGTCCCCAACGAGGCGGGGGTGCTGGACGATGTGGCGGTGGGCGGAGAGGAGGTGGTCCCCAGCAAGGGGGCGTTGAGGCCCCTGGTGATTATGTTGTTGTCGATCTGTCGGGTGGCCTACATGAGACGGACATGCCGTCATACAACCTTGGGATGGATCTCACTCTAGGGACTTCGCAAGTGACCCCCTCAAGTCAATTATTGATCACGGGCACGGACCTTTCTAGAGTGGATTGGGATACATACTTTCCAGGCCCGTCTACTGTTGGTGAGGAGCGACCAACACGAGATTTACATAGTGGGTGCCGGCTGAGTTATGGTTCATCATCACAGGCGCAGGTATGGTTTTCTTAGTATTGAATTAGAATTTGTCTTTATTTTCCATAACTTTATTAATTTCCTTTTTAAGGCTGAACGCGATGCTGACATGACTGCGATAGATGATTACATTCAGGATCTCGACGAGATGGTGGTAAGACAATTTAAATTGTTGTGACTTATTATATACTTTGCTATACTGAGCTTTCTATTCTTATGTAGGTTTCTACTGGACTGACGGCCCCTTCTACTGATCCTATCAGCACCACTGATGATCATGCTGCGGCGCATCCGGCTATAAGAAAGCGACTTGATGATGACGATCCCGATAGCGTACCCAGGCGGGATGCGATGCGCCTCAGGACAGCGGCTGCTTTGAAGCACACTGGATGCGGGACACATTGATTTTCTTCACTTTTTTTTTGTATTTGATGTAAATAATACTTTTGTATATACATTAACAACAATTTTTATATAATTAGTTCAGTACAACTAATTTAGTTTAATACTACAACACAAACACAAACATAGCAACTTAACATAATTAAAATTCAGTTTAACAAATAAAAATACACGACACGGGAAACATAAAGATAAAGTAACACACTAAACACATACATGTCAATGTTTAGTCCCTGCCGCCCATTATTTTCTGCTCCAACCACTTAAATTGTTCTTTCAACTTATTTTTTTCTTCTTCTACCTCTTTAAGTTTCGCTTTCAACTCCGCAACCTCTCTTTTATGTTCTCTTTCACGTTCCCCCTGTTGTAAACACACATTATGAAGATGCTGCAAATATTCTTTGTAGTATTCCTGATAACAGGGTTCATCAACCCATACCTCAAAATCGCAAATAGGTTCGTCGGGAACCTTATAAAACTTGTTCATACAGTGCCAGTAGCGCCGTCCAACTTCACCATTATCCAACATCTTTGCATCATGCATTTTTTTCCACACTCGCACCTTGGTACATAAAGAGGTTGAGCCATTTTTGCGTTAAAAAAATCTTGCTTTTCTTGACAGATTTGCTATTACTTATTGTTGAGAGCAGAAAATAACTAGAATGAGCCCGTTATTTATAGGCAAGACAGCACACATAACGTAGTATCTAACCGCGCTATATCAACACACATAACGTAGTATTTGACCGCGTTATGAGTTCATGTTAAAGGTTCTGACGGATACGAAACAACTTTATGTCAGTTGAGCAGCCTTTTCAGTTTGGCAAGACAACACACATAACGTAGTATCTAATCGCACTATATCAACACACATAACGTAGTATTTGACCGCGCTATGCGTTGCGTGTTAAAGGTTCTGACGGGTACGAAACAACTTTATGTCAGTTGGCCAGCCTTTTCAGTTCGACAAGACAACACACATAACGTATTATTTAACCGCGCTATATACACACATAACGTAGTATTTAACCGCGCTATGCGTTGCATGTTAAAGGTTCCGACGGGTACGAAACAACTTTATGTCAGTTCCACAAGACAACACACATATATAAAATAACAAACATAATTAAAATTAAATTAATTAGCTTTATTATATTTCAATGTTGTTTCCAGTTCTTCCGAATATATAATTTTTTTTAATATCATTAAAAAACTGAAATGGAAAAGTTCAACTCATAATTAACAAACATAATTTTATTTTATAAAACTTGCAACTTAAACAAAACAACTAAATATTACAACATAAACTCATTGATAGTTAGGCATAATAGAAGAAGGACCACCACGAGCTTGAGTACAATTGCCACCCAAACCAGCCGAAGGACATTTTCGACGGTCATGTCCTGTTTGCGAGCATATACCACATCTGCGCGCATAAACGGTATCACTAACATCCATTTGGTTTCGTATACGCGTTCTCTTCTGCACCTGTATTCGACGCAAATAGGACTTGTTACACACCATTTTAAATGGTTCAAGCGGCCAATAATGCTCAGCACCCACTGGCTGCAACTGCCCACTATATGTGTTTAGGTACTTCGCAACACTATATTGTTGATCAACATAGTTGGTTGCACCTAAACCAACTTGTTGAAAGCACTTGATGGCATGTGAGCAAGGCATGTGGTAGATGGACCATTTTCCACAAGAGCATAACCTTGTANATCTTTTCCCAAGGGCCCGTTTCGGCCCCTTGTAAGGTGCGGCTGTCGCGCATGTACATTTGAATAAAATAGTTGTTTCGTCTTCATTTGTATATCTTTTGATTTCCACTATGACGAGTCCCTGACTCTTTTGATTGCGAGTTCGAACTTGCGAGATATGGTGAGGTCGGCTTCCGGTTTACCAGCTCAGGCGGAACCAACCTTAATTCGGACGAGGTTGAATTTAGATTCGCCCTCTTTGGGCGAAGTCAGTTCCGACTTGTATACTCAAGTGGGACTGAATTTTGACCTACTAATTTAGGCGGTCAATTTTTCCATGTGTCTTCGAGCGAGGTCGAACTTCTCTCTTGGAGAAGGTCGATGGCCGTAGGGGTATTATTTCGAGCAAGGTCAAAATTATAACCCGTTGTAAATTCGAGCGAGGTCGAGCTTCTCTTTTGGCAAAGGCCGATGGCCGTGGGGGTGTTATTTCGAGCAAGGTCGAAATTATAACCCGTTGTGAATTCGAAAGAGGTCGAACTTCTCTTTTGGCGAAGGACGATGGCCGTAGGGGTGTTATTTCGAGCAAGGTTGAAATTATAACCCGTTGTAAATTCGAGCGAGGTCAAACTTCTCTTTTGGCGAAGGCCGATGGCCGTAGAGGTGTTATTTCGAGCAAGGTCAAAATTATAACTCGTTGTAAATTCGAGCGAGGTCGAACTTCTCTTTTGGAGAAGGCCGATGTTCGTAGGGGTGTTATTTCGAGCAAGGTTGAAATTAGAACCCGTTGTAAATTCGAGCGAGGTCGAACTTCTCTTTTGGCGAAGGCCGATGGCCGTAGGGGTGTTATTTCGAGCAAGGTCGAAATTGAAACCCGTTGTGTTATTTCCGTTGGGTAACATTAATCGTTGTCGTGTTGTTTACGCGTGCATCGGGGCGAGTCATGGTTTGCTTAATTTTGCTTTTACTAGAGAGTACCGTGTGTTTCCTAGGTGAGTCCCAGTTCGCTCAATTTTGCTTTTATTGGAGAATGCCGCGTGTTTCATAGGTGAGTCCCAGTTTGCTTGATTTTGCTTTTACTGGAGATTGTTTTTCGATAGTTGATCTGTACCGAGCCATTTCTGTTATTTGTGATACGATGCGGCTTAGAAGGTTTTGCTCGGTCATCACTTGCGAGATGGCATGCTACAGAACCATTTCCTGGGGTGTTTCGGCGGTGTTGGTCCATCGCTTGCGTGCCTGTGCAAGTGTTCGCATTCCTGTTTCGAGCTAACAAAAGAGTGAAGATAAACCCAAATGAAATTGTCTGTTACTTCAGTCTAGCAAGCTGGTGAAAGGAGGGGCGACGTTGTAGGGTTACTCGCTCCGCCTAGTACTCAGATAGTGGTTTCTAATTTGGCAGCCACGTTTAGCTTCGCTATTTAGCTGCGTCTAGGCTTCTCGTGAGTTGGGCTTACCTCACCCGTTGGGACATCGAGGCCGAGTTTCAGTCCGATATGCGTAAACAATAAGGGAAACATGTCATGCTTTGTTTATAAATCATCTAGCGTGCGTGATACAAAAATAATGTGGGATATGCCTGATCTTCCAAAGGGTCATGCAGTAGGTTATCATCCCTTCCCAAGGGGTGGAAGTACAGGTCGGTATACAGGGTGAATACATCGCATGGGATCGCGGTCATGCCAAGCACATAGTGACCGTGGTCTACTTCGATCGTGCATATGACTTGCTAAACCCACCGTTACGGGTGGGGTATGGGTCTCGTATAGACATCGGTCATAATTTTTATTTTGTGTAGGGATCTAACCTAGATTGATACGGTTATTTCAAAAACTTATCTACCATTCTTTCCAAGTTGGCATTGTCACCGAGATGGTGAGGTTGTAACTGCCTGGAAGTAATACTTGGTTGGTTCTAGATCTAAAGGAAACTAAAGAATTTGGCTAAGAAATCCCCACAGACGACGCCAAATTGTTTGACAAAAAAGTGCAAGCCTTTTAGTTAAACCAATAAATGATAAAGTAGAGGGTAAATCTTAGCCCAACATAATCGGCTTTAGATCTAAGCATACTGGATACTAAAATCAAAGAGATCGAGTTTATGCAATATTTTTTTAGGATGATTGAAAGACATTAAATGTAAATAATAAGCTTACAACTTTGATATACTATTTCGTATTTGTAAAAGCAAAGAAGATAGGGAAGAAATCTTGTTAATAACTATGAGATCTAGCTTTATTGATTCAACAATGGAGATTACAAAGGTTTGTAACCCAAAATCTAGACTTCTTCCTTTGTTCCTTGGAGGTCTCTCCCTTATCTTCTCTTTCGTCTCCTTATTCCCAGATTCCTCTCTCTTTCTGCTTTACCCTCCTTATATATATTGTCAATTTTCCTTTTTACCCAACGATTCTTAACCAGCATGACCTCTCATGACCGGATTCCTCCTCACTTGCCCCAATGTTATGTTCTTCTGTGTAAGCCTTATGATGTCTCGATCTCGGCAGTGACTGAGATACTCGTCGCCATTACGCCTCATTGGCACAACCACGGCTTGGTCGACCCATTACCATTCCCTTTAATGATAACCATCTAGTGGTCAGATTTTGACCCATACATCAACTAAGCCTTTTGAGAGCCATTACCCCCCTGGACGCTGATGTGGCAAATTGTGTGGTCGCCTACCACGTGGATTTTTTTGTATATGTGGCATTTTTTGAACAATAAAATATATTTTTACCTTTTTAAGTATGTTACTTTTTTAGATAATTTTTTTCGAATACAATTTGTAATAGAACTTGGATAGAACTACATTATTTAGGCTAAATTTTTTTATTTGGCTAAAAACAATAAAGTTTTAGTTAATCTTTTTTTGAATTTAACCTGAAAATAAAGATTTATACAATTGAAATAAATAGTCAAGACATCTAAAAAGTTATAAAAATATATAGTTTGAAATTAATTATTTTGGCTATAATTTTTTATATAACTCTAAACTATGGTGCTCTAAAAATTTACTTGTTACATATTTTACCTAAAAAAGTAAAAATACACAGTTGAAATAAATAGTTATTACATTAAAAGAAGAAATAAGAAGAGTGAACAATTGCAAGAAATGACTTATTATTTCTAACATACTTATTGCAGAAATGCAGGATAAGGCTGCGTACGATAGACCATTGTGGTCCGGCCCTTCCCCGGACCCCGCGCATAGCGGGAGCTTAGTGCACTAGGCTGCCCCCTTTTTTTATTGCTCTAAAAATGTATCCATAGAGTAAATTATTTTTTGCAATTGTACACTCTTTTTATCTCTTCTTTTTGATACAATAATTATTTATTTCAACTGTGTATTTTTACTTTTTTCAGGTAAAATCTGTAAAAAAAATATATATATATATATATATATATATATTTTTAGAGCACCATAATTAGAGCTATATAAAATATTATAGTCAAATTAATTAATTTCAAACCATGTATTTTATAACTTTTTAGATGCCTCGACTATTTATTTCAATTGTAGAAATCTTTATTTTCATGTCAAATTCAAAAAAAGATTAACTAAAACTTTATTATTTTTAGCCAAATAAAATTTTTTAGCCTAAATAATGTAGTTCTTCAAGTTTTATTATAAATTGTATTCGAAAAAAATTATCTTAAAAAGTAACATACTTAAAAAGGTAAAAATATATTTTATTTTTCAAAAAAAAAATGTCACATATACAGAAAAATCTACGTGGCAGGCAAGTGCACTCACACAATTTGCCACATCAGCATCGAGGGGGGTAATGACTCTCAAAATACCTAGTTGAGAGGGGTAACTAAGACCACGAATAGTTTAAGACTGTAACTAATAATCCGTGGTATTTTGCCTAAAATAAAATGCAGTAGTGGACTTGCTTTGGATTTTGGAGCTGAGCAAACAGTTGGCTAATTGTTCATTGGCCAGATACCATTTGTACAAGAAGAAGACAACAAAGAAGTTGAGAAAGTAACATGAATCAGTGTCGGATGAGCAGCAGTGACATAAGGCGACTGCCTGCCTAAACCATACGCACGCCACCGGCCCCATCGAAAGGAATTCTCTAACAGTTTAGTGGCATAAATTCATGATCAAAACTAATTATTATTACATACAATAAACGTGAAATGAGTGCCATAACAATTAACACTGGTCTCAGGTGTCAGTAATTCGGTTATGAATTTAATTTTTTGTACACATTTATTATATTTTTAATACATATACAAAATTTAAGCTAAAATTAATGAGTTTATCTGCCCTTGCTCGTACCTAATTATAGTTATATCGGTATAAAATTCATGTAAATTAGTCTTAATACAAAGTAGGGTAGGCAAAACGGGCGTGTCGGGTCAGATATGTTGGGCACATGCCCATGTTGTTCAGCCAAAGGCCCAAAGACCCAATGGCCTAATCCTATTCTCTTTTGGTTTCCAATCCTATTTGGAATTGGATTTGGTTTATTCCTATTTTGAGTGGGTTTTGGCTTTAAGAAAAAGCACCACTCATGATCTATAAATAGGACAACCTTAGAGAATTATTCTATGCTTATTGATACAAGTCTTTGAAAGACTTAAGCACATAAGATTGGTTTATAGAGAGCTTTCATCAAGAGAGAAGAGAGAAGAAAAGTATTTGTTTTGCTGCAGATTTTTATTCCGACCAGCCAACTTCAAATCACGTTTTCCGATTCGTTAACCGTTGGATCGGGCTGAAATTTTGTCTGAGAGTTCGTAACATCTTGGTCTTGAATTTGAACGGTGGAGATCGGATTTAGAGTCTCGTAGCATCTGATTTTGAGCCTCGAACAGCAGCTTCGTTTTGTGGATTATACTCTTTCTTCAATTGATTAGTTGTTGCTCTTGTTGCTATTGTTGCTCCGTTTTTGGACCTTGTTGTGTAGCCAATTTGGAGAACTTTTGTAACTCTCTTATTGTTATATTGGAGCTTTTTGGATCTTTGTGATCCCGTGGTTTTTACCTTCAATTTGAAGGGTTTTCCACGTTAAAATTTGGTGTTCTTTATCTTCTTTATTTTCGGGTTTGCCTCTTCCTCAACATAACAGTGGTATCAGAGCCTTGGTTATTTATCCGGGTTGTTACGGAATGGAGGCGAATATGAGCAAGATGATATGTTTAAATGGGAGAAAATATAATGTTTGGAGAAGCAAGATGAAAGACTTGTTGTTCGTGAAGAAGATGCATCTACCCGTTTTTTCAGCTCATAAACCCGAGAGTATATCCGATGAAGATTGGGATTTCGAGCACCAACAAGTATGTGGATATATTCGACAATGGGTTGAAGATAATGTTCGCAACCATATTGTGAACGAGATACATACGAGATCATTGTGGGAAAAGCTAGAGACTCTTTATGCTTCAAAAACCGGGAACAACAAATTATTTTTGCTAAAGCAATTGATGACCTTTAAATACAAGGAAGGCATCCCTATTATTGATCACATAAATGATTTTCAGGGCGTCCTTGATCAACTATCTGGAATGGGGGTTAATTTTGATGATGAGATACAAGGACTTTGGCTTCTTAATACTCTGCCAGACTCTTGGGAAACTCTTCGTGTTTCTTTGACAAATTGAGCTCCTGGAGGTAAGGTGACCATGGAATATGCCAAGAGTGGTGTGTTGAACGAGGAAGTAAGGAGAAAATCTCAGGGTTCGTCCTCACAAGCAGATATCTTGGTTACAGAAGACCGGGGGAGAGATAGAACAAGAGGCTCAAGGAATAGAGGTAAAAGTAGAAGTAAGTCAAGGTCCAAATACTATAATGTTATATGCAACCACTATGGCAAGAAAGGACACATCAAAAGGTTTTGCCGCAAGTTGAATCAAGACACTAGAGAAGGAAAGAAAGTTGAAAATAACGAGAACAATGTTGCTGCTATTGTTCGAGATGACCTTCTTTTTGCTTATGATGAGAACGTCATCAATTTGGTATCCCATGAGACTAGCTGGATAGTAGATTCTGGAGCTACCTCACATGTTACACCAAGAAAAGATTTTTTCTCATCTTATACTGCTGTTGGTTCTAGAGTGTTGAAGATGGGCAATGCCAGTGAAGTTAAGGTGTTTGGTATTGGCACAGTTTGTTTGAAAACTAATAATGGTTCAACGTTAGTTCTTAAAGATGTCAAGCATGCTCCAGACTTTCCTTTCAATTTGATCTCCGCAGGAAGATTAGACGATGAAGGTTACCATAATACCCTCTTTAATGGTCAATGGAAGCTCACTAAGGGCTCGTTAGTAGTGGCTCGCGGAGTCAAGTCTGGTTATTTATATGTGACACAGGGCTCTATTAAATATGGTGAAAGGTGATACTTTATCAGAATTGTGGCACAGAAGATTGAGTCATATGAGCGATAGGGGGATTACGTATTTGGCTAAGAAAAATTTGCTTTCTGGATTGAAACAAGCAAAGCTGAAAAGGTGTATCCATTGTTTAGCTGGCAAACAGAAAAGGGTTTCCTTTCATATTCATCCTCCCTCAAGAAAGCCTGATTTATTGGAGCTAGTACACTCTGATTTGTGTGGTCCTTTTAAAGTAAAGTCAAAAGGTGGTGCACTTTACTTTGTGACCTTCATTGATGATCATTCTCGTAAGCTCTGGGTGTATCCTTTGAAATCTAAAGATCAAGCACTTGGCGTGTTTAAGGAATTTCAGTCCTTAGCTAAGAGACAGACGGGGAAGAAATTAAAATGTATTCGCACTGACAATGGTGGTAGAATCCCTTTGATAACTATTGCAAGGAACAAGGAATTCGTCATCAGAAAACTCCGCCCAAGACACCTCAATTGAACGGTTTGGCAGAGAGGATGAATAGAACTCTAGTTGAGAGAGTTAGATGCTTACTTTCAGAGGCTAAACTTCCAAATACATTTTGGGCGGAAGCACTTAACACTGTTGCCTATGTTATCAATTTGTCTCCTGTTGTTGCTTTGGATGGTGATGTCCCAGACAGAGTTTGGTTTGCCAAAGATGTTTCTTATGATCACCTGAGAGTTTTTGGGTGTAAAGCTTGTGTGCATATTCCTAAAGATGAGAGATCGAAACTGGATGTCAAAACTAAGCAATGCATCTTTATCGGTTATGGTAAGATGAGTTTGGGTATCATTTTTATGATCCAATTGATAATAAACTTATTAGAACTCGTGATGCAATATTCTTTGAAGACCAAATTATTGAAGATATTGACAAAGCTGAGAAGATAGATTCTCAGAGTAATGAGAGCTTAGTTGATATTGATCCAGTTTCAATTGCTAAGGCACCTATTGCACATGAAGGAACCCAAGACAATGATGGAGATAGTGATCAAGATCAAAATGATCATCATGGTGTAGATGTTATGGATGCTCCAGTTGATGAAGTTGTGGTTGATCAGCAACCAATTCCTGCACAGGTAACTACTTCGAATGCTCCTGAAACCTCTCTTAGAAGATCTACAAGGGAGAAGCAAAAATCCATGCGCTATCCTCCTGATGAGTATGTACTTTTGACTGACATGGAAGAACCTGAGAATTATGATGAAGCCATACAAGATACTCATAAAGATCAGTGGATCGAAGCGATGGAAGATGAGATGAAGTCACTCAATGAGAATGGCACATATGAGTTAGTGAAATTGCTGAAAGGTAAGAGAGCTTTATCTAACAAATGGATATTCAGAATAAAGCAAGATAACCATACCTCTGTGCCTAGATACAAGGCGAGGTTAGTTGTTAAAGGTTTTGGCTAGAAGAAGGGGAGTTGACTTTGATGAAATTTTCTTCCCTGTTGTGAAGATGTCTTCTATTCGTGTGGTTCTAGGCTTAGCCGCAAGTCTAGATTTAGAGGTTGAGCAGATGGATGTCAAGACTGCTTTTCTTCACGGTGATTTAGATGAGGAGATTTATATGGAGCAACCTGAGGGTTTTGTAACTAAGGGAAAAGAAAATTATGTCTGCAAATTAAAAAAGAGCCTGTATGGATTGAAACAAGCTCCAAGGCAATGGTATTTGAAGTTTGAATCTGTCATAGAAGAATAAGGGTATAAGAAAACTTCTTCAGACCACTGTGTATTCTTCCAGAAGTTCTCTGATGATGATTTTATTATTTTATTACTTTATGTGGATGATATGCTTATTGTTGGTAAGAATAAATCCAGAATCACAGTCCTTAAGAAGCAGTTGAGCAAATCGTTTGCGATGAAGGACTTGGGGCCAGCAAAGAAAATCTTGGGCATTCAAATCCACCGACATAGAGACAGAAATGAGTTATTTCTGTCCCAAAAGCAATACATTGATAAGGTAACCAAGAGGTTCAATATGACAGATGCAAAAGTGGTTAGTACACCTCTTGCTAAACACTTCAAATTCAGTATTAGTCAAAGTCCATCTACTGATGAAGAGAAAAAGGAGATGTCTCGTATTCCTTACTCTTCTGCCGTTGTAGCTTGATGTATGCTATGGTTTGCACTAGACCAGATATTGCACATGCCGTTGGTACTGTTAGCAGATTCCTTTCTAATAAAAACAACATTGGGATGCAGTAAAATGGATATTAAGGTATTTGAAAGGTACTGCAGATTTGAAGCTGTGCTTTGGCAATGGCAAGCCTGAACTTGTTTGTTACACAGACTCTGATTTAGGAGGCAATCTTGATAATTCAAGATCCACTTCCGGTTATTTGATCACTTTTGCAGGGGGAGCTGTTTCTTGGCAATCTAGACTACAGAAGTGCATAGCTCTATCCACCACAGAAGCCGAATATATTGCTGTCACAGAAGGTGCCAAAGAACTATTATGGATGAAGGATTTTATTAATGATCTTGGCTTTGAGCAGCCAAGGTACATCTTATTTTGTGATAATCAGAGTGCTATCTGTCTCACCAAGCACTCCACTTTTCATTCTAAGACCAAACATATAAATATAAAGTATCATTGGATACGAATGGCCGTGGAAGAGAAGTTATTTGAGGTTGAGAAGATACACACTGATGAAAATCCTTCGGATATGTTGACAAAGGCGGTGGCTGCAGATAAACATGAATTTTGAAGAAAATTGGCAGGCATGAAGCCTGTCAATAGTTCCTCTACTTGAAGACACATTTAGCCCCTTGGCTGGGGAGTTTGTTGGGCACATGCCCATGTTGTCCAGCCAAAGGCTCAATGGCCTAATCCTATTCTCTTTTGGTTTCCAATCCTATTTGGAATTGGATTTGGTTTATTCCTATTTTGAGTAGGTTTTGGCTTTAAGAGAAAGCACCACTCATGATCTATAAATAGGACAACCTTAGAGAATTATTCTATGCTCATTGATACAAGTATTTGAAAGACTTAAGCACATAAGAGTGGCTTAGAGAGAGCTGTCATCAAGAGAGAAGAGAGAAGAAAAATATTTCTTTTGCTGCAGATTTTTATTCCGACCAGCCAACTTCAAATCACGTTTTCCGATTCGTTAACCATTGGACCGGGCTGAAATTTTGACTGAGAGTTCGTAACATCTTGGTCTTGGATTTGAATGGTGAAGATCGGATTTGGAGGCTCATAGCATCTGATTTCGAGCCTCGAACAACAGCTTCATTTTGTGGATTATACTCTTTCTTCAATTGATTAGTTGTTGCTCTTGTTGCTATTGTTGCTCCGTGTTTGGCCCTTGTTGTGTAGCCAATTTGGAGAACTTTTGTAACCCTCTTATTGTTATAGTGGAGCTTTTTGGATCTTTGTGATCCCGTGGTTTTTACCTTCGATTTGAAGGGTTTTCCACGTTAAAATTTGGTGTTTTTTATCTTCTTTATTTTCGGGTTTGCCTCTTCCTCAACATAACAAGATATGCGTCGAGTAAAAAACGCTTAATGCAAAAACGGATAAATTATTCGACCCAACCGATATTTAATACGGATAAAAAATGGGTTAACCGGCGGATGACTTCTTGAATATGATTGCTTTTGGGAGAATTTCTAGTTTCCCAAACTTGAGGAACCCCAATTTGAGGCTTACAAATGTAAAAGTTAAACTCATTAGTTATCCATTGGTTATCCGTTTTCCAAGTATATAATATAGTTATTCTTATCCATATTTGACCCGTTTTTAAAAAGTTCATTATCCAACCTATTTTTTAATGGATAATATGGGTGATTAACGGTTTTCTTTTATCCATTTTGCCACCACTAATATATAAAGATACAGTAAATGAAGGAGGTTTAATTGAATCCTTGTGCTATTGTACATCATGCCCCTTTATAATTTAAAATTAAGAAAATGACCTTTTCATATCTCTTATATGTAAAAAAACAAATCTCTTATGTGTAAAAGTAAATTTCTGATGTGAAAAAAAAAGACAGCTAGGGTCATAAAACTAAAAATAAGTTTGTAAAGAACCACAAAACCAATAAATCCCTTTGCCGGAAACTTATATTGCCTAAATAGTATAAAAATAATTTTTTCTCTATGTATATAAACTTTTAAATTTCCTTGATATAAGTGGAATTTTTATTGTTGTGGCAAAGATAGTCCCAAAATTGCTTAAAGTCAGATGTTCAAATTTTTTGAATATCCTTGTTAAAATTCTTAACTTTGTCATTGAAGGCAACTATCAATTAGATTTTAATAGATATTTAGGTAAACTACAGCGGGACGAATAGAGTTCACTTGCGTTAGCCCTATATTTAACTCTTCAATAATATTAATTATTCCTTGGAAATTTTATTGGGTCTATGTAATAATCATTGTTTCGAGTGTTCTAGATTGGTATCCATAATCAACATAGAAATCATTAGTGCAAATAAAATGATGAGTGTATGTACTTACCTGCATAATTGCATTGTACACCTGTAGTAGCTTGGTGAAAAAGTCTTAGGATTTCTTTTCACTTTTCAGCCTTCGTCATTCTCCTTTTCTTTAAGCGGTTTTAGTTTTCATTTTTCTACCTTTTTCATGTTACTCATAAGCTTTATGCACAAGCCTCTGGCTACTTCCCTTGGCCTCATTTCTCCAATTATTATCTAACAACAACCTTAATAATAATGATATACTACCAATAATTAAATGGACATTATACCTTTTAAAAAATAAGTAATTCTGTAGCAGAGTTCTCTGCTTCTTTCTTGTGTTTCGCTGTCCACTCATTTATTTATACATATTTTTGAAGTATCTTATTTTCATCTCTCTCTCCTCCTACTTCTTCCAGCCTTCTCCACAGGCTGAACAAACCTAACAGATGGCAAATTAATTACTCCACTTTCTTTTTCTTCAGTTTCTGGTGGTGAAGCCAGGATTTTGATTCATTTTTAACATTGAAATCCTAAGCTGAATAATAGGACAAATCTGTGGTTTTTCAGATTGGCCGAGTGTCTCGACATTTTTGGCAAATTTGACGCTTACCTTTTGATTCTTTACATTTTCAGCTCTTCAAATAAGATCTGCTATTCCTTCTCAATTTCAGCTCTCTTTCAATTCTTGGTAAACACACCTCTCTCTTTCTCTCGGCATTTTCTCTGTACACACGTGTCACTGGCAGTTAGATGCTTAGACACTGACGCAACTGTAGATCTTTCAGTGTCAAAAGTCAATGCTTTGATCTCCTTCCTCAAAATTCAACGTTAGCAATTCAAATCATCTCTACATACATTCTTTAGCCTATAAACTCAAAAAATGATGCAAATGAAGACGAAAACCACCGGAATGCCGCCGATGATGAACGGTAGCTCTGATGCGGGCGAGAAGGAGTGGGAGCTGAGGCCCAGTGGAATGCTGGTCCAGAAACGAAACCCGGATTGTGAAAACCGTCCTCCTCCACCTACTATTCGGGTCCGGGTCAAGTATCACTCCATTTACCACGAGATCAATATCAGTTCTCAAGCAACCTTTGGTATGTTGTAACTTAAGTAGTACTCTCTCTTTACCATTTGTTTAACATTATTTAAAGTTAATTCGTTTACCGAAAAAATATATTTATATAATAAAAATAATTAACTTTATAGTTCTCATTTTTATCTTAATAATAAACTGTAATGACATGTTTAAAAACACAAGTTTTATTATTGCTACCCAACAATTATGCTATGTATTAAAAAAATTCTTTTCTCTTTAAATTTTAAATTATACTCAAATTATGTCAAACAAATTGGAACAAAGGGAGTACTGCATTTATATAGCGTCTTTGTATTTCCAATTGTGTTTTGATTTTGTTTGTGAATTTATGTTGTCAAATTGCAGGGGAACTGAAGAAGATGCTGACGGGGCCAACGGGATTGCACCACCAAGATCAGAAATTACTGTATAAGGATAAAGAGAGAGACAATAAAGCATTTCTTGATATTGCTGGAGTGAAGGATAAGTCCAAAATTGTTCTAATGGAAGACCCAATTAGCCAAGAAAAACGGTACCTCGAGATGAGAAAGAATGCTAAAGTGGAGAAGGCTGCTAAAACAATATCAGAGATCACTTTGGAAGTCGATAGGCTGGCTAGACAGGTAATAGAGAGAGAGAAAAAAACTTTTAAAACTTATAGTGTGAAATAAATCATATATATTGGCATAGCGATAACATTTCAGTAAAGGTAAAATAAAAAATTTAATTAAATTATTTTCGAATTTAGAAAGAAATCATTCGTTTTTTAACCAATTAAATAAGAGATATAAATTGGAACAAATATACACTCGATTTTCGATGAAAATATAGGTATTGTGGATAATTGTTACGTGCATTTTGATTGTCTAGGTTTCTGCACTGGAATCTATAATTTCCAAAGGTGGGAGAGTTGTAGAAAAGGATTTGATAAATCTGACAGAGTTATTGATGAATCAGCTGGTTCAATTAGATGGCATTATTGCTGAAGGTGATGTGAAGTTGCAGAGAAAAAATCAGGTATTAACGCATAGCTAGTGAACTTAGTTTAATTCATAAATAAAAAATCTTTAAAAAAATGTGATATATGTTTGCAGGTGAGAAGAGTGCAAAAGTGTGTTGAAACATTAGATGTATTGAAGATAAAAAATTCAGTTACAAAAGACCAACCTTCCCTAGCTCAGCAGCATCAAAGGCATTCCAATAAGCAAGCATCATCACCAGTTCAACACGAAAAATCGGTAAAAACCAAACAACAACAGCCATCAAAGAACTCAACCTCAGGGTCTGTAGTTATAACGACACAATGGGAAACGTTTGATTCCATGCCAGCGCCATTGCTGGACCATTTCTCATCACCTACAACCACACCAAGCACCCATGCTGCAGCTGTCCAACCGCGACTCAGTTGGGATTTGCTTTGAGTAAGTTGTAGCCAAAAGTGTTTGTGCTAGTTTAAAGGATCGTTTGGTGTGAATTTCTCCTTTCCTTTGTTGGTTTGGTACCTATTCTCCATTCTTTTATGTATCTAGATTTTTGTGAGATTCCCCTTTTTTCATGTATCTCCAACTTGAGAAATAATCTGGGGGTTGCTGCAAAATAGTTATTACTGGTGTATTAGGTTGTATTTCCTCTCAAGTTCTCTATTATGCTATCATCAATTTTCTACTGTAATGTCTGTGGTGTTGATACGTACGACAGTCAGATCATACTATTATGTATTTCCGATTGTAATGTTATTGAAGTTGATAGGTATAGTATATTCCTTAACTATGCAGATTGATACTTAAATCGTACAAAAACACCTGTTCAATTGAGAGTTGTGGTGTTCACCTTTTACCGGAGGTGATAGTACTGTAGGTGCTCAACTTCGTGTTGAGTTGATAGTTGATGTTAATGAGACTTGTTGTGACAAGGAGATGTGGCTTGTACTTGCGCAATGCAATGGAGTTTGGGATGGGGGTCTGATAAGTTTCCTGCGATGAATTTCTTAAACTAGGCAGGTGAGAATTACTGCTTGAGCTTATGCTTGATCTTCTTTGGTCGGTCGTATTCGTGTTTGATCCTATTGTTATCCGATTTCGGTTAGGTCTTCGAAACCTATATTGGTACTGATGCCCCAACGCCTTTGGACTTTGAGCTAGTCTGAGGTACAAAGAATTGTATGCTTCGAAGTATAGCAATGTAGAATCCATAGTATTCATGATCCTAGTTGCTTCAATAGCCCATTAGATGCAGTGCACATCAAGTGCTTACATCTGCAGCTCTTCGTCTGGTACCTCAATAGTCAATGAATTATTTGGCTTTCGGCAACCTTTAAAAAAGGAATATCATTGTTTAGGGGTGTCCTTCTATTGATACTATCTTTTAAAAAATCAAGCATCTGAATGCCATTCATCTTGTTTGTTTTTTTCCATGGTTAGTTTCCTGTCCTTTGTGTCAAGTTTGATGGAGGCCTCTTGCTTCATGTTTGTTATACGTTTCTTTAAACGGCCAGACTGCGAAATGGGATTCTTGTCATCCTTTGGCCGACAATCGTATTCTCCTCTGCTTTGAGCACTCACCTACCCTCTAAGGTGTGTATTCTCCTCTACCTGTCCTGAGAGATGTAGGAAAAAATAGTGTTGGCACATTAAATTGCAAATTGCACATTGAACGAAGCCGTATTGTCAGTGATCTTAATCTTGACAATGATTATCGAGATATGTTTAGCATTTTATGAGTTTCTCGTGACTCAATCTAAGTGTAAGAAGAGGTATGTTATAGGATCCACATAATTAGGTGTCATGTGAAAGCTAATAATGCATAATTTCAACGACGATAAATCATACTTACTCCGTTTCAATTTATGTGAAACTATTTCCTTTTTAGTCCGTGCAAAAAAAGAATGACCCCTTTTCCTATTTGGATGCAATTTATCTTTATGCAATGATTTATAGCCACACAAAATATGCTTCATTTTACACCACAAGTTTAAAAGTCTTCTCTCTTTTCTTAAGCTCCGTGCCCAGTCGAATGGGTTCACATAAATTGAAACGGAGGGAGTATATAAAAAAAAAGTATACCAAAAGAGACACATACATTTAACATGGTTCAGTTAATTGACCTTATTGAGCTATGAGTTTTGATGATTAACAAGTGTGTGCAATGAACATGCGCTAAGAACCAGGTTCTCGCAGTAGCTGCTGAAGGTCCTTATAGGGCAGTAACTTTTTACACGAAAGTTACTGCAGTCCGATATTGGTGGGAAGGATTCTTGATGCGATAAAGGTTGTTGCCTAAGGATATTTGCATATACGAGTCACAAAGCTTGAGGAGTCCTAATGATCTTAGGATTTGCAAGTAAAAGACAGTTAGACTGTGCTTAGGACTCCCAAAAATCTCAGAGTTGTGAGGAGTTAAATACCTTGCCTATGGACTATTGAAGTCTCACCTTTTCACGCCTCACCTGAAGAAAAGAGAATAAGCATTTTCGAGTTCAAAACACACGTGAAGTTCCTGATCAAGTTTGTTCTGAAAGTTAATTTCTTTTCTACTTGAGTCAGTTTAGTTCATGTGTATTGGGATATTGAGTTGTAATCATGATTTCATTCAAACAATATTAGTTGGAGTATTGCCTAAGTTTGCAAATTAGAGTAACTTGTATTCTTCATACAATAAGTATAAATAGGTAAAATGTGGAAGCTGTATTAGGTTACAAGAGTTATAATTGATACATTTGGCTTAGTTTTTCTAGTGAAGTTGAAGTTAAAATCCTACGTGGTAGGTTGTGGTTTTTGCACCTTTTAGCTGGGGTGATTTTCTATGTAAAATTGATGTCTTTGACTTTCATGTTTATTTTATTTACGCGTAAGGAGTAAGATAAAAAACTAAGTTCTTTAGTAATTTAGGAAGGCACTCGAAGCAACAATTGGTATCAGAGCGGGTTCTCTTAAACGTGGTTAACACCTAGAGAGATCTCGGAAGAAATGATGCTCCACCTGGAATCAACGAAGGGCAATCAACTACTAGACCACCCCTGTTTAATGGGAAATACTACAGTTGGTGGAAGGCAAGAATTGAGGATTTCCTAACGGCTAATGACTATGAACTATGGATTATAGTAAATGGAGGACCATTGATTCCCACCAAGCAAAATGGGCAAAAATAAAATAGTTCCCAAGGACCTTTCAGAATTTGTGGCAGTTGCCTTCAAAATGATAGAAAAGAATTCCAAGGCCAAGAAGATTCTCATTTGTGGACTTGGTCTTGATGAGTACAACAGGATATATCTGCCTGCTCCAACACAAAGAAAATCTTGGACGCACTTCAAACTGCTCATGAAGGGACAAATCAGGTAAAGAGATCAATAAATTGAGTTGCTCATGAGAAACTATGAGCTCTTCTCTATGAAA
Organism: Nicotiana attenuata; assembly: GCF_001879085.1. Taxonomy (NCBI): domain Eukaryota; kingdom Viridiplantae; phylum Streptophyta; class Magnoliopsida; order Solanales; family Solanaceae; genus Nicotiana; species Nicotiana attenuata. The sequence goes on from NW_017674421.1 coordinate 82,033, forward strand.
GAGCTTGAGCCTATTCAGGAGATGATAACCAGGTTCACTATTATAACAAATGAACTAAAGTCGTTGGAAAAGGTGTTTACCTCTGAAGAACTAGTTAGCAAAGTTCTGAGAATTCTTCCTGCCTCATGGGAACCAAAAGTTGCAACCTTTCAGGAAGCAAAGAAGTTGGACAAAATATCACTAGATGAGTTGATTGAAAATTTAAAAACTCATGAGATGAGGGAACTAGAACTATGCAAGGAAGAACCAAAGAGGGATAAGGCACAGGTTCTTAAAGCTACTGATGAAGATGAGTCTGACGATGATGATCTAGACATTGCAATGTTTGCTAAGTTCAAAAAATTCATGAAGAATTCCAGAAATGCACAAAAGACAAAGCAATAGCAAACCTAAGCAGACTAACAAGTCTTCATATGATAGATGCTATAAGTGTAACAAGCTGGATTACATGGTCAAAGATTGTCCAATGTGGGAAATTAATTGGAAGAAATAAAGAGTTGAGAAAGAAAAAAGGGATAAGTTGAAGGAGCGAGGCCTAAACAAAAGCAAAATCCTAGGTGAGAGATTCACTGAGGCCATGAAACAAACTTTTCTGGTAGCATATGAAGATAGTGGAAGTGACAAAGAAGAGGATGAGACTATCAGTCTATATGCTGTAATTCACTCATACGAGTCTAATGAGTCTGAACCTCCTACAACTAGGATGCACATTGGAAGACCCTCTCCCTTTGATGAACATCACTTTTATGAATGAAAGATGCGCATGGAGGTGTTCCTTCAGGCAACTGATTTTGACATGTGGATAATTGTCAATCGCGGGCCAATCATACTTACAAAAGTTGATAGCAATGGAAACAAGAGCATCAAAAGAGAAGAAGAATAAAATATTGAGGCTCGCCAGATCATCCAGAAAAATGCTAAAGCAAAGGGCCTCCTTTATAGGATTCTGCCAAGGAATGTTCTCGACAAGGTGTCCTCCTGCATCTTTGCCGATAACATATGGAGGACCCTGGAAGCTGACTATGAAAATGAAAATATTGGTTAGCACTGATGGCAATTGAGAAAAGCAAGTCAGAAAAGGAAGTGATAGGGATGATGACCATGAGTGATTCAGAGCCCGAAGACAAACCAAATAAGGTAAGTATCTCTAATCTGAAAGAAAATATTCATGCTATCACTACTAGAAACTAGAGCTATGGCAACGCTTTTTATAGCCACGGTTTTGTAACCGTTGCTATAGATGGTCTGTTGCAACGGTTTGAACCGTTGCGTAAGGTAATTGATACTATTGGCACAGTTTAGCCTCTAAACCGTTGCAGTAGTCTAAAAACCATTACAGTAGATTTTTTATGGCAACGATTTTGGACAACTGTAACAATAAGTTTATCTATGGTAACGGGTATTTGCAATTTTAATGTACGGCAACAGTTACGAATTCCCTCTAAAATTTAATTATACACATTCAAATTAACTGGAGTCTTAATTAATTACCTGCAGTGAATATATACTTGCGATCAATTTCAACTTTATTTTAGCACTCACAGTGAATTGGGAAGTGAGATATGGAGTGGACACGTGGCAGGAAACATGCT
>NW_017674421.1:83634-96418 GCF_001879085.1 Nicotiana attenuata
ATCAGTCTATATGCTGTAATTCACTCATACGAGTCTAATGAGTCTGAACCTCCTACAACTAGGATGCACATTGGAAGACCCTCTCCCTTTGATGAACATCACTTTTATGAATGAAAGATGCGCATGGAGGTGTTCCTTCAGGCAACTGATTTTGACATGTGGATAATTGTCAATCGCGGGCCAATCATACTTACAAAAGTTGATAGCAATGGAAACAAGAGCATCAAAAGAGAAGAAGAATAAAATATTGAGGCTCGCCAGATCATCCAGAAAAATGCTAAAGCAAAGGGCCTCCTTTATAGGATTCTGCCAAGGAATGTTCTCGACAAGGTGTCCTCCTGCATCTTTGCCGATAACATATGGAGGACCCTGGAAGCTGACTATGAAAATGAAAATATTGGTTAGCACTGATGGCAATTGAGAAAAGCAAGTCAGAAAAGGAAGTGATAGGGATGATGACCATGAGTGATTCAGAGCCCGAAGACAAACCAAATAAGGTAAGTATCTCTAATCTGAAAGAAAATATTCATGCTATCACTACTAGAAACTAGAGCTATGGCAACGCTTTTTATAGCCACGGTTTTGTAACCGTTGCTATAGATGGTCTGTTGCAACGGTTTGAACCGTTGCGTAAGGTAATTGATACTATTGGCACAGTTTAGCCTCTAAACCGTTGCAGTAGTCTAAAAACCATTACAGTAGATTTTTTATGGCAACGATTTTGGACAACTGTAACAATAAGTTTATCTATGGTAACGGGTATTTGCAATTTTAATGTACGGCAACAGTTACGAATTCCCTCTATAATTTCCCCCAAATTTTGGACGGCCCGCCAAAAGATATATAGAACCGCTTCTTATATTATATATTATATATATATATATATATTTATATTTAATATTTAATAAAATAATAAAACCTAAAAATATACCTATACACACGGAGATTACGAGACAAACACCATCTCTTCCAAAAGTTCCGACCTCTCTCTCCCAAAAACCTTCATCAGTTCGCCGGAGATTAAGAGGAAGACGAACCACCATCTGCTCCCTATCATTTAGATTTCAATCTGTAGTAAGTCACTGATTTGGTGAGAAGTTGGAATTCTCCAGATCTTCAGAAGTTGTATGTCTTCTTAGAGCTTACATCCTCTGGCCACAAGGTTTGTTTTAATCTTCATACTTATATATTCCATTTTCAGATCCATTTTTCTCCATCTGTTCGGTAATGCATCTCAAAATTTGGTTGAGTACAGATTTCTAGGTTGCTCTGCATTCTAATTTGGTAGATATCACGTTTATGAGTAATTTGGGAAAAAGTGTAAATTAGTCAGTTGTTTGGATGTTAATACATGATTCAATTTGTCTTGCAATCAGAGAGTGATCTATGATTTTAAGTTAGTGACAGCATAGTGGCACTGTACTCACTGATCCTTTCCGACTGAGTCTGGGCTCTGTGTGTGTGTGTGTTGTGTGTGCAATGTGTGCGTGTGTGTGTATGTATGCAATGTCTGCGTCTATGTATGTATGTACGTCAAGCTAGCTCTGGATAACTTGTGCAATTTTATCTAGAAATATGTTAGAAATTCTGTCAAACTGCAGATACTTATAATAATGTTGACAGCCCTCTTTCCTATTTTCCTCTCTATTTTTAGCTTATCGGATCAATGTTAATTGATTTGGGTAATTACATTTTTGTCTCCATAAAGTTATTAGATTATAATACTGGAAAATACATTTTATATTTATCAAAATTTCTCCTCCCGTATATTTGAATATTTGATAGTTTTTCATGAAAGCTGAAGTGTTCTACATTAAATAAGTATTTACAATTCCAATCTCCTCCCATATATCTGTATATATTCTATTTGCATGTCAATTTTATGTTATCTATTGCCTAAGACGTATGAAGAATGAAATATTTCCATAAGCGGTGCAAATACTAAATAATGCTCCAGGTGTTATATTTGAATGCTAGTGACATTTTGTTTCCTGTGATGTGGACTTGGTGTGAGACTAATTCTTCTATCATCACGAGAGAAAAAAGACCTGTTCTTGTGTATTGTATTTATACAACTCTAACCTGCCTTCAAGTGTAAATTTTATGTAGTTTCTTGTTAAATTATTTGAACAAGCGTAATATGTCGGTTGCTACTATTTTAACTTCCGATAATGTAATTGCATAGATGGTATATTGGCACAGACATACAGTAGTGGTGAGGTAGCTTAATTTTCTGTCCATTTCACAAAATTGGATTTTGTTGTATAGATATATCAGTTGGTTATCATGCCAAAAAATGAGATATTTTTTTCTACATTATTGCCTTGTTGCAAATAATGTCACCTTTGAACACGTAGCTGCTTTCTTTGCCTGATTGTTGCAAAACAAATTGGTGCATGAACATATTGTTTTTGGGATAGCCTTAGCTGTAAAGTCCATAGACTTGACTGTCTCATGGACTTATTCCACAAATGGGATAATATTGACAAGATTTTGTAGAGTTAGCTTTCTTCCTTTTCCACCAATTTTAAGGATTGTGGGTTTATAATGCTTCCATCGCTGTCTGATTTTATCATTTTTTATGGCTTTGCGTTCTATGTTTTTGTGTGCGTCTTTTTTGAGTGTTTCAATTAGCCTTTTATATTGTCAATTGTATAATTTTCTGACATGGGTATAAAAACTTAACTATCTCCAAATCTTTCATGTGCAGATGTCCACAGTTGGTGGAAAAGTTTCTGGATCATCAGCTTTGGAAAGTCGCAGTGGCTTTAGTGTGGATTCACCTAAGTTCACGGCAGGTGACTACGTTTCATTATCCAGCCATGGATATGGTCATAAGGCTGAACAAAAATATGGTCATAAAGCTGAACAACAATATTCCGATAGAGTTTCTGATTATCCAACCCTTGATAGACACCAATATGCTGAACGACATAGCTCTTATACTGGGAGAGATCTGACAAGCGAGCAAGCCAGTCGATATCCTGATTCAATTTCTTTTGCTCATAAGCATCAGGTGCTGTATTTGGACTATGCCTAGTATATATACTAGGAATTCTTTGGACCATTACCACCACCCTGGACACACCATGCACACCTGCACATGAGATCTCAATGCTCATGATGGTAGTAATTATGATTGTGAAACTTTTGAATGGGAGTTGGAAAGTTTGAGTTACCTAACTCTTATTACTGCATTTCCTTAGAGATTGACTAAAACAGAATACGAAGGAGCTGGATCAGTAGAAGTTTATAGTCAATGAAAACCTAATATTGTCCTATTTCTTGCTGAGCTGCAACTTAACAGCAGAATTGCAGCAACTAAAAGTTGAAATCTAGGTTGTTTCTGATCAGTTTTCTGTAGCAATTTTGGCAGCAAATCTGCATGGGTGAACTCTCAAGTTAGCTGTTTTTTGGTTTAAGTGTTCCTCTGTTATTTGCTAACCTATATTGTGTTTGCTTTTCAGAATCTGAAAAATATTTGAATAGACATGAATCAAGAAGGGTGCTCAAGCAAAAATAAGAAAATATCCAACCACATTCCAGCTGCATCACTTGCATCTTTGCGAAATCAAAGGGTTTCGTCGTTGACAACAAAAGGAACCTTCCAAGCTACAAGGTCAAATGAAAATGAAGTACGACAATCAGAAGGTGGATTACCTTCATCTTTGCGAAACCAAAAGGTTTCGTCGTTGACAACAAAAACAGTCTTGAAAGCTATAAGGTCAAATGCAAATGAAGAACGACAATTCGAAGGTGGATCTCAATTGCAAGAAAAAGTACAGCAAGTGCCACATAATTCCACCTCTTCAGCAGCACAAGGAGTACATGAATAAGTGCAACAGGTGAGGAAGTAGTCTAGAGAAAAGAAATGGCCACTGTCTCAGCATCTTCGGTTTGCAAAGCTAAATCTCATTCTCAAATTCCCCAATCTTCATCTATTGTTCTTCCCCAATTATTTCCAATTCAATTCCTTCAATGTCAAAGGAACAGGGCCATTCCCTTCATCTATTCTTACTCTCGGAGTTTGGTGAATGTATATGAATTTTTCGGTCGTGTTCATATTGGTATGAGGTGGGTCCAGAGAAGGATACATATAAATGATTCATATAGTTCAACTCCAACTAGTTTTTGGGATTGAGGTATTATTATTTGGTTGATTGTCTAATACTGTCTAGAAGAATGACAAGCGTTCGATGTGTTAGTTTTGCCTCATTTTTTTTCTTTCAAATTGTTAGTTGTGGATTTTCTTGTGAATGATAACTGAATTTATATTATTATCACAGGCAAAAGGAACAATGACTGAAGCAGCTATTCCTAATGTTACTAAGGCTTTAGAGGTAATTCAGTATATAAAGTTCAGATCTTTATGTTGTAATTCAGGGGACTATGTATTTTTCTTTTTCTTTGTAATTTAATGATACTTGTAGAACTAGGGGCGGAGCTAGTCCTTTCACTATGGGTTCGACCGAACCCAGTAGCTTTGATCCAAACCTTATATTTGGCTTAAGAAATTAATTAAATGTGCACAAATTATTAAATTAGAACCCAGTAACTTAAAAGAACTAAAATTCTGAACCCATAAACTTCAAATCCTGACTCCGCCTCTGTGTAAAACACCAGAAAGACTCACAATTACATTATATTGGGAAATAAACAACATGGGGTTATTAAACTTTAAGGTTTTAACAAATTAGAGAAAGCAAAATGTTCTAAGCATTTAAATTATTTTCTTTTGCAACTAGGCATATCTGAAATTTTATAACCTAGAATCAAAGTACAGGTTGTGATTTGACCTTCATTGTCTAAGCAGCATAATCCACCTTAGAGACACTGCATAAAATTAATAAAAAAGTTTTCATTTCTTCTTCAGTACGTACCAAATGTTATATATCTTCTTCTATTTCTTCCTCTCCTCCTTCCTTGCTTGAGATTTTGCTTTGGTTCAAGGCAGAGTGGATATGGTAATATCCTTTTTTCTTCCTATTGATGTGCCTATTTCGGTATTATTGGTATCCAACTTCTCCGTGACCGACTGAGAGTCAATGGTTGAGGTTGTAGTTGTGGTTGGGACTTGGTACTTATGTATCAAACTTGGTTGTCTTGTTTGGGGTTCCTGCTTTTTCGAGCATTGTACATTGCTAAGAAGTAGCTCTAAGGCTCATTCTTGTAGCAATTTTGGATTAGTGCTGCATTATATGTTTAGAATTGAACAGTGATATAGATATGTGTCTAAGTTTGCTGAGGACTTCACTGACTTGGTTAGAATGCGTATCAAAATCACACCTTCTAATTGGTCTGTATCTGAATAACCCTATCCAATATCCTTATCTCAACCACATATATATGAATAACAAAACGTTTGAACATTTAATTTAACATAGAGTTGCTGTACTCTTTCTCAGATTGGAAGACTTGATTTCTAAAGCTGCTTCTTCTCTTATTATATATAGTTCATAGAGTTGCTGTCTTTACATGTTTAAGTGTGGTGAGTGTAATTATCTTGATTTCTGACTTGTGAGCTTTCTACATTCTTTGCCTGATCTAATACATTACACAACTAGTCAAAAATAATATTTTTCGGAAAACCATGTTACAGTACATAACAGATTCCCTGTACTTGTGCCGTTCATATTGAAACATGCAGTCAGATCATGTTTCTTCGTTGTGAAAGTGAGAATTTCTGTTCCATTACTTTTATTCCTTTGAAAAAGTAATGGAAGTACAATCAGATCATGTTGTTTCATTCAGAAGTTTAAAACTGTTAATAACTTTATTTATCCTCTTTTGTAGGTGGAGTAGATCAAGAAATGGACGATGAAGAAGAACTAGACCTTACTTGAGATAGAATTTTAATTGTTATAGACGAATGTTCTATGAATCTTTTGTTATCAACATTTTTGAAACTTACTTTCTTGAAATGTACTAAACTTATGCACTTGGGGTAGAACATTTGCTTTATGGATATTATTTGCTTGATGGATAATTTTATATTATTAATAGTTTTATTTTATGATGTATTTAAAATTTAGTGTTATTATTATTTTGTTATATATATAAATATTAATTTATAACAGGTGTTATATTTTGATTTTAACTGAACTGATACAATAGCCTACCAGAACTGTTGCAATAGAACACAAAAGACGTTCCAGTAGACATTGTAAACCGTTGCAATAGGTCCTATAAAATGTTCCAAAGTGTCCATAAACTGTTCCAAATACAAACATAACCGTTGCGATAGCTTAAAGAAAGCGTTGCTATATCCATACATAACCGTAACAATAGCTTACATAAGTGTTGCTTTAAATAATATGGTAATAGTTAAGAACCGTTGTATAAACAATATAGTAACGGTTTTAAACCGTTCCAATTGAAAAAGATAAACGTTCCAATAGAGAAGGGGAAAACCGTTGCGATAGACGTATCTATAGGCACGACGATGCAAACCGTTGCAAGAACCGTTCCAATAGACCTATGGGCACGCGAGCTGATGTAACGGGTTGTAAACCGTTCCAATATACCTATGGCAACGGTTTTACATTCTGTGGGAACGTTTTTCCAACCGTTACCATAGACCAATTTTTCAGTAGTGTATGTAAGTTATAAAGATGATGACCATGAGTAATTCAGGGCCTGAAGACAAACCAAATAAGGTAAGTATCTCTAATCTGAAAGAAAATATTCATGCTATTTCTAAAGAACAACTAATGATTATAATAGTAACTATAATAAGTGAAATGGATAAGTTAAGTGCTGGAAATGATTAGTTAGTAAGCAATCTTTCATGTGTCAAACTTGATTTCAAATATCTTGAATCAAACAAAACTAATCTTGAAAGACAGATTGAGGAACTTAAGGACCAAGTCCTTGAGCTCATTGCACTTAATGAGTAACAAGTTTCTGCAAATGAAAAGGGAATAACAAGTGATTTGCAAAACAACCGTGAAGAAGAACCGAAAGAGCTTAAGGATAGTCTGCGCAATGCTGATAGCATGAATAAAACACTACAAGAGAAGCTTAAAAAGGCAAAGTATGAACTACCTAGATTAAGCAAGTGGCATAGATCTTCTGATGCCTTGAACTGGCTAAATGAGAATTGCAGTTACAAACAAATTAGGAATTGGCTACAAGAAACCTATACCTAGATTTGATCATAAGTATGTAGGGATTTCTAATAATAGGATGTGCACTCACTGTGGAAAGAAAGGACATTTCAGAGACATTTGTCCGGGTTTAGTTCATGCTCAGTTCAAAAATACTTTTGGCCTACCTAAGCATGTGGCAGTGAAAGAAAAAACAAGAGCCATTCCCTCTGTTCAAACTAAATTGATTAAGGTCAATAAGAAAGAGACATTCAATATCCTACCTGGCAAAAGAGTCTTGATTCAATCTTTTCCAATAAAAAGGGACCCAAGCTTGTCTGGTTTTCGAAAGCTAACTTGTGATTTTTATTGTAGGTTAAAGTGAGAGGAAGCAATCAAGATTGGTATATGGACATTTATTTCTCAAGACATATGATTGGTGAAAAGAAGAATATCCTCTCCCTAACAACCTTCCAAGGAGGGACTGTGTCCTTTGAAAATGGAAAGAAGGCTTAAATAACTAGAATTGGTAAAGTTAGTAAATCACTCTTTCATTCTATAGAAGATGTATACTACGGGGTTGAACGCAAGCATAATCTCCTTAGTATATCCAAAATGTGTGATAAAAGTAACGATGTAAAGTTCAATTCAACAATTTATATTGTCACAAAACTGGATACAAACGAAACAATTCTGAAAGGTAAGAGACAGAACACTGTCTACAAAATATCTATTATGTCTCTCACTCAGAGTGAGCATAAATGTTTAAGTTTAGTGAAAGATAATCCACTACTGTGGCATAGAAGACTGGGTTATGCCAGTCTGTCCCAACTCAATAAGTTGGTAGCGAAGGACCTGGTCCTTAAGTTACCAAAGGTTGAGTTTACATCTGATAAGGTTTGTGATGCATGTGTTAGAGGTAAGCATGTAAGGCCATCTTTTAAATGTAAGAAAGTTGCCAGCACCTCTAGACCCCTTGAACTTCTTCACATGGACCTATATGGACCCATGAGGAAAAAGAGTAGGGGAGGGAAGAAATATGTGTTTGTAATTGTTGATGACTTCTCTAGGTACACATGGACCTTGTTTCTGGAATCTAAGGATGAAACCTTTGATGTATTTTGTGTGCTTGTCAGAATGATTCAACAGAAACTAGGAAGTTTTGTGTCAACCATTAGAATATATCATGGACCCGAGTTTGAAAACTCTAAATTCCTTGAATTCTGCAACACTCATGGCATTGAACATAACTTCTCTGCACCTGTAACTCCACAACAAAATAGTTTTGTGAAAAAAAAAGGATAGATCTCTTGAAGATATGGGCAGGACTATGCTGATTGCCAGTGGACTACCTAAAAGCTTTTGGGTTAAGGCAGTTAATACTTCCTGTTACCTGTTAAATAGGTGCATGGTCAGACCCATTCTTGAGAAAACCTCCCTATGGGTTACTTCGAGGAAGAAAGCCCAACATCACCCACCTGAGAGCTTTTAGTTGTAAATGCTTTATGCACAATAATGGTAAAGAAGGTCTAGGTAAATTTGATGATAGAAGTGATGAGGGAGCATTCTTGGAATATTTATCATATAGTAAAGCATATAAAGTGTTTACTAAAAGAACTATGTGTGTGGAACAAAATATTCATGTAATCTTTGATGAATCTAACAATATGGATGAGAAAGATTTTTCAGGATGAAGACTATGATATAGGGCTCACAGAGGAAAGGATCTCTGAAACTGAAGGAGAATTTGAGAAAAAATCTAAAGGAGCATCAGGCAATCAAGAAGGTGATGAAAGTGATCAGGTAGTACAAGAGGAAGGGGAACAATTTTGATGGATACTCAGACAGGAGAAGTTATACCTACTGTCACTAGTCCTTTAGGCAACTTCTCTACCGAACCATTTCAAGCTCTATAATTTATGCCATGGAAACACCAAAGCTATCATCCCCTTGAATATCACTACTGATCTAAATGGAGAAGTACAAACAAGATCATCCTTCAGAAACATGTGTGCACTCACTGCCTTTCTGTCTCAGATAGAGCCAAAGACCATAAAGGAAGCTCTAAAGGATGCAGATTGGATGATTGCCATGTAGGAGCAGCTAAACCAATTTGAGAGGGGCAAGGTTTGGCATTTGGCACAAAGATCCAAAAATATAACTATTATAGGAAGTAGATGAGTGTTCAGGAACAAGTTGGATGAGTAGGAAATATCAACAGGAATAAGGCCAGATTGGTAGTTCAGGGATACCAACAAGAAGAAGGAATTTACTATGATGAAATATTTGCTCCAGTAGCCAGAATGGAAGCCATCAGAATGTTGACAATGTTTGCAGCATATATGGAGTATACACTCTATCAGATGGATAAAAAGAGTGCATTTCTGAATGGCTATTTGAAAGAGGAAGTGTTTGTCGAACCGTCTCCCCGCTTTGGAAGTGTATAATTTCCTTATCATGTCTTCAAATTGAACAAGGCCTTATATGGACTAAAACAGGTCCCAAGAGCTTGGTATGAGAGGCTCTCAAAATTCCTTTTAACCAATGACTTTCTAAGGGGAAAGGTAGACAATACACTATTTCTAAAATACAAAGGAAAAAACCTTATGAATGTACAGGTATATGTGGATGATATAATTTTTGGGGCCACTAACAAAGAATTTGCTAAAATGATGGGGAATGAATTTGAAATGAGCATGCTAGGTAGGTGAGTTGAACTTTTTTCTTAGGCTACAAATCAAGCAGACACCTACTAGAATCATGATTCATCAACAAAAGTACATCAAAGATCTCTTGAAGAAATTCAACATGAATTCCTCATAGCCAATTGATAGTCCTATTGACATTGCAACAAAGCTTGATCCGGAGGAAGAAGGGAAAATGTGGAACAAAAACTATACAGAGGAATGATTGGTTCACTTCTGTATCTCACTGCAAGCATGCCTGACATTGTGTTCAGTATGGGTCTATGTGCAAGGTTTTAGGCAAATCCCAATGAGTCTCACTTCAAGGAAGTCAAAAGAATAATCAGATATTTGAAATGAACTCTTGATTTATGCTTGTGGTATCCAAGAGGATAAAATTTTGACTTATTTGGTTATGTTGATGCTGACTATGCAGGTTTTCATGTTGACAGGAAAAACACTTCTGGAAGAGCTCACTTTCTACGTTCTTGCCTTATGCCTTGGGGGAACAAATAAGCAGAACTCAGTGACCCTATCTACAGTTGAAGCAGAATATATGGCAACAACATCATGTTGTGCACAATTGCTATGGATAAGGCAGCAACTCACGGACTATGGTATTTTTGTTGATTGTTTTCCTATCTTTTGTGACAACACCAGTGCCATAAATATCGCTAAAAATCTATGTTAACATAAGATAACTAAATACATTGACATCATACACCACTTTCTCAGAGATAATGTGGAAAAAGAAAATAATTTCTGTAAAAATAAAGATGAAATTGCTGACATTTTCACTAAGGCACTGAGTATAGTTCATTTTGAAAGAAACAAGTTGGTACTAGGATTAATTAAGTCCTCTCACTAAGTTGAATCCCAATTATTGGCTAGGAAAAATGACAATAGTTGTGGATATCTAAGTAACAAATACTTGATTGACTCTCATACTTGTTTTGAGGATACACGCTTGCCTTGAAAATCTTACTGATGATGCTGTATTATGATATTAACCTATTGTGTCTGAAGCTTTATTGTGGAGCCATGTTTTCAAAAGTTATTAAAATTTAATATCTAGAATTGCTGTTGTAATCAGAATTCCTAAATCAAGTAGGCATCAATTCTATCTGTTATCAAAGTCAAAGGTCAAGGAGGAATTTTGTTTAGTTAAGAGTCCTATTGATTCTAAAAGTCCGTTTGTCAAATATATCTATTGTTAGAGTTCTGTTATAACTCAAATCAATACCCTCTCACTTCTAGTAAAATCAGGACTACTCCCCTAAGTAATAAACAAAGAAATTCTCTCGTCTCTTCTTCATCATGACAAAGCCTAGCCACACTCCCTCTAAATCTAAATCAGCCTTAAAACATGGCTTTAAATCCAAAGTTGAGAAAGCTAAGCCAAAGAAGAGTGTGAAATCGACAGTTAACTTTACACCATTGGCTGCTGCTTCTCAACCCCCATCCTCTTATATTACTGGACCACCACCCACTGTCACTCTTCCACCTCTATACTCTGTAACCTCTGCACCTCCATCTCCAAAAACAACCACCCAAGCCACTATGACTATACCACAAATAACCTCCAACCCCATAAAGGTCAAGGCTACTTCAGGGAAGTCAGTAACAAGTGGGAATAAGTTGACAATCCTGTTGCTAAGGGGAAACAAGCAATTAATGATCCCATTGATCAAGGGGAACCTGCAATTGACAAGGATGCTCAGGTAAAATCTTCTCTATCAAAACTTGATGTTCTGGTATTTGCCATAGATGCGTCCCCTCTAGATATAGTTGAACCCCTGAAAGACACAACACATGTAGAAACATTTGTGGTAGAAAAAGGGATTGTAGCACTACCTGAGAATGTCGAAGCAGTTGCAGAGCAGTCTGTGACCGAGGGGGGAGGTGAGAAAGAATAAGGGGACAAAGAAGGTTTTGATAAAAGTGCTTATAGCTGGACTGATGATGAAGAGGACAAGGAAACAAATATAGTGGGAGAAGTGGAAGGAGAGAAGGATCACAACTTAGAAGTGAGAAAAAGTGAGGATGAGGGTGAATTAGAAAAGGAGAATAAGGGTGAATCAGAAAAAGAAAAAGGTGATCAAGTGGGAGATTTAGAAGAAGAAATGGGAACTGAGGGAGAAGGATATTCTGAAAGTGAGGACAATGATCACGAGGGAGTAGGAGATGATGAAAAAGAAAGTGATGATGAGGACTCTGAATCTGAGAGTGGGAAGGAAAATGACAGCAAAGAATTTGAAGGCTCTATGACTATTGAAAATATAGTCATGATCCCTTTGGAAGAAGTGAATGAAGAGGAAGGTTCGGAGGAACCAAGTCCTTCCTTAACTCCTTTCTTAGGAGATGAGAAAGTTGAAATTGATGAGGTTGACCTGCCATTATCTAAGGTGGGAAAGAAGAATAAGAAAGCCCCAGCAAAACCAACAAAGACAACTTCACAAAGAAAGAAGAAGGTGGCTCATCTTACTAGAACTCCTCTCACTAGGAGTAAGAGAAACGCTGTTGATGAGCAACTGAACAAGGAAGCCAAGAGTTACAAAATAACAAGGAACTAAGTTGGAGCTAGCTGAAGCTGTTGGTGAATTGGATGAGGGTGATGAACCTGGTTCTTCCCCTAAGGGCAAGAAACCAATAGTGAAGAGGACCGTTATCAAACCCTTCAAGAAAACCGCCTCTACTTCTCAGAAGAAGATCTGAGGGAAAAAGAAAACTACTAAGTTAAAGGTAGTTGACATGATGGCATAGTTTAGAAGTAGGAAAGTCATGAATGGAAAGATCTTGGTCAACACGGTTGAAAAGGGAATAACACAGTTGGTAGAGAAGCTTGACATGCAGGGATGGACACATGTTCATGAAACTGTTTCCCCTTTTATGTGAACCTGCAATGGTTGAGTTTTATGCTAACTATCTGTCACGATCCGGATTTTCCACCCTCGGGGGTCGTGATGGCGCATACTCGTAGAAGCTAGGCAAGCCACAAATCATAAACTCCTAATC
>NW_017674421.1:96622-97302 GCF_001879085.1 Nicotiana attenuata
TGGTCAAAACCCGAGGTTCCAACCAAAACCCGATTGCCCATTCCCCCACGAACTCAAATATGTAATTGGTTTGAAATCGGACTCAAATTGAGTCCAAATCCCCAATTTTGAAAAACCTAGGTTCTACCCAAAACACCCAATTCCCCCATGACAATCTTTGATTTTTGGTTGAAATCATGTTAAAAGATGTTAATGGTTGAAGGAAATGAGTAAAAACTAACTTACAATTGATTTGGAAGAAGACTTGTTCTTGGAAAATCGCCTAAGTGTGTTTGGGTTTGAGAAAATATGAAAAATGGGGTTCAAAATCGTTTAAGTGTAAAAATTGCAGGCCTCTGATATGGGAAATACGAATGGGGGTACGCAATTGCGAACCCCGACCTCTCAGATGTGGGAATTGCGAAGTGATGTTCGCATTTGCGAACACTGTACAAATTGAGGGGATTCGCATTTGCGACAGGCCCTGTTTCGCATCTGCGGACCAGTTGGTCGCATTTGCGATCAGGCTGCAAAAATTCCCTTCTCGCATTTGCGATGCCTGCTTCGCAAATGCGAAGACTGCAGAATAGGAATACCAGATTTTTTTTCAAAGTTCAAAATGCACCCATGGCCTATCCAAAACTCACCCGAGCCCTTGGGGCTCCGAACCAAATATACACACAACCTCAAAGACATCCTAC
>NW_017674422.1:0-61804 GCF_001879085.1 Nicotiana attenuata
AAAAAAAAAAGGAGAGGATGGCCCAATTCCGATTCATGGTGAAATGAAGATTTATTAAGATGTGACCGAACCATAGGGTCCTGACGTATCCAATCTTAACGGGAATGCAGGTCAAGCGTAGTTTAGTTAACATCAAATGAATAATGTAAAAATCGTAAATATCGTATCTTCTTAATAGCGTGTTGAGTTGATAAGGTTTTTGGCCAAATCTCTCAACCATTTCTGCAACTACAAGTGCTCTCTGTTAATACTCCAAATGAACCATGTAGGGACCTTGCTAGTTGGTTTGAGAACTTCCTTGGCTTCTCCTGATTTAAGATCAGCTTTAAGAGCACCAACTGCCCGGTGTTGAATGCCTGGTCTGACCTTTTTGTTGAAAGCTCTTGTCATTCTTCTAGTAGAGTTGACCATGGACATACAAGGCGTTTATTTCTTTATCCATAAATGAGAGTTAGTTGTTCATATCGCTTGTACCATTCTGAATCGCTGAGCTCGGCTTCTTGTATGATTCTTAGGAAGGGATTCCACTTGGTGGGGATAACAGATATTTCAGTACCATAAAACAATAAATAGGGAGTTGCCCCAGTTGATGTGACGAACCGTTGTACGGTACCCAGCAGAGCAAGTGGCAGCTTCCCCCCCCCCCCCCCCCCCCCCCTCTGGCCATTGTTTTTGTAAATATTTACCATTTTCTCAGTATCTTTTTATGATGTCTTTGTTGACGCTTTTACGAGTCGTTCATTTGCGGCTTGTATGCTGTGAGATTTCTTATGCTTGATTAGAAAGTTTCCACATTGGCCTTCATTAGATCACTTGTTGAGATTGGCGGATTAAAATTGTCGGTGCATGATATGACTCTGGCACTCCGAACGACAAAACAATTGCGATCCGAACAAAATCTGCGACGACCTTTTTAGTTACAAGCTTTGTAATGGTGGCTTTCGACCATTTTTGTGAAATAATCTGTGGCCACAGAATGAACTATGCCCATTTAGAAATAGCGGTGTTCGATTAGACCGATGACCATCATGCCCAAGCGGAGAAGGCCGGGTGCACTTGTTGCATGAGTTTCATGAGAGGTACTTCGTATCATATACAGCATGATATCTGGTGTTGACACTTTAAACATACTTGAATGTAGTTTGTTTCATAGTCATCCAGAATAACCCTGCTTTAGTATTTTCTTGCATAAAACGAAGCTACTTTCATGTGCAGATCCTCCATGTTCCAGGCATAATATTTCACTCGAGCAATCCGGATGCTTCTTGGGTCGTACAAGCGTAATAATCCAGGTATAGAGTCTTCTCTAAGAATTTCTCCACTTGGAAAAAATGGGTTGCTAAACCTTCGGGAGTGGATGCGCTTCTGAGTATGAGTTGCGTGCCCGGATACTCTCCATTTGCCAATATCCTTGATGTCGCGTTGGAACCATGGATTTCCATCACTTTCTTCTTCAACATGAAGCACAAGTAAGCTGGTTGTTTATGAATTTCTATTGGGATAGGATCGATGAAGTTCTTGTCTGCGGGTGTGTATCATGGAAGTAAGGTGGCCACGTGATCTGCAAACTCATCTGGACCCTCGGAACATGTTTTGAATTCGTATCTTTGTGATCTCTGATCAACTCTTGTCCATAGTGCAAATTGGTATATTTTGGATGTTCTTTGTAGCCCATTCTCCTAGAAACTATGATGCACAAAAGATCGAATCTCAATCACCAAGCAGGCATCCTTTACATCATGTAATGGCCATCTGATTCCCAAGATGCCAAGCTCATATTCGCCATATTTTTGGTGCATGGAAAATCTGAGTTTTGCGGATACCGGATAGCTGTTGGCCAGTTTTTCATACTAGACAACTTCGATAACCACTCCTTTTTGAAGTTTTCCATCTCTGGTCGAAGAAATTCTCCAACATCATATGCTTTCGGTGAATGTCTTCTCCTAAAACGATACCTCCTCACCGGGAAAAATTGCGTTTCAATGGTCGTATTTGTATGATACCGCAATTTTTCCTATGTATTTTTACATGCAAATTTTCAAAATAACAATTATAAGTTAGCCAAGTGTTTTATAAGTTTTTCCATAATTTTTTAAAGGATTTTAAATAATTTATTTGCCATTTTAGCAGTACAAAAACCAAATAATTATTCAAAAATTATCATTTTTTGGTGATAACTTATTTTATTCTCATATTTATAAAAAATGTATCTAGGGTAATTTCTATAATTTTTACAAATTGTATTTGGTATTTTTAAAAACCAAATTGCATTAATTGCAATTGTTGCCTATTTTCAGAATTTAACATTTTTATCTAATTATGAAAATCTGTCAATATTATTAAATAATATTTGTATTATTATTAACTGATCCAGTACTTTTTATTGTTTTCGAAATCATTTTCTTACTATTTTTATATATAAAACGGAAAAACTAGTTATTTATAAAATATGGCCCCATGTTTCGTTTCAATTATGGCAAAATTGATACCCCCTAATTACCCATTTCAAACCCTTAAGACCAACCCATTTCAATCCAACCCGCCTCCGACCACCAATTAAAACCGTTCCGGCCCTCTCTTGCAATCCAGGTCGTTTGATCATTTTGATAACGGCCACGATCATCTTACCTTTTTATACCCAAAGACTACCTAATCCCCTCTTCTCGTCTATCAGCGCCTCTGAATTCTCTCCTCTCAAACTCTCTCGAATCTCTCGAATCCTTGCCTCTCTCTCATCATTTTCAACTTAATCTCACAGAATCCATGACTTCTCAGGCCATGGATAGCTTAAACTCATTCCCTCTGCTCTTAAACACTTGGTTAATTCGAAGGTTCCGAGGGTCCTGACCTCGATTTTTCGTTCAGATCTTCGCGATTCATATATTCTAGGCATCTCGGCCCAGCTCCGGCAACACTATTGGTTTTGAGCCTGGTTTCTGACTTAGCCGACTCAGATCGGACCTTTTTCGAGCCTTCTCATTCTAGGGTTCTTTCTGAAACCCTAATATTCGGGTTCTTCCGATTTTCTTAGATCTGTCACATATCTGTGCTCTTACTTGGGTTTTTTAAACAATTTTCACCATATTTTTCTTTCAAATTATCTTTTAAAATCAAACTTTCTCTTCGATTGTAGGGTTTTCTAAAAGGTTCAAAGTGTTTCCTCCGATTATTTTTTGCTTTCTTTGTGTGTTTTATCACGCTGTGCTTCTACTGTTTTCAGATGGCTTATCTCTCTCTATATAATGTCTTCTGTGCTTTGTTTTTCTACACTGTGATACCTATATGTTTTCTTTTGCTATACTTTTTCGGTATTTTTGTGTTCTTACTTAACTTAGGTATTTCCTGACTGAGTTCTTTAAGTTGTTTGGCCTTCTACTGAACTTTGTTTGAAAGTTCTTCTAAAACCTCTTTTAAACATATTTCACTATTGTGTTTCTTAAGTATTATTGTTTCTTCTTCTACTGAACCAGTAGTCCCTTCTAAAAGGTTTTTTCTATAAACATGTTTCTTCTACTACCTGTTGTTCTCTCATTAATGGCTTCGAGTTAGTTTTCACTCTGTTGCAGATTCTTATTTGCTTCTGAGATTTGAGCTCTCTCCATTGTATTGATGATCGAAATAGAACTTGGTTTCTCGAGTTTGTATGATCGAGTAGGTTTGTGGCTATTTTCCATAATCATCTTAACTTAGTGAAACTGGATTTACTTAATTTCCTGCATAGATATCCGAATTGCATGAGTTCTCGTGATTAAGACTAGGCCTGCTTGCTTTATATCTGACTGAGTCAGAATACCTTTAGATTTGAGCATGGGTTCCTCCAGATTATACAACATAAATGATAACTAAGAAAAAAAGTTACAATGATTAAGTATAAGAAACCGAAAATCAATAATTCAAACTTATTATCACATTATCGTAAGAAGACTTAAATAAATAAACATTCTTTCATCCTGTCCGCTAGATTACAAATGAAGTGCTAAATAATTCCTTCTATGGTAAGATTACCGACATATATACCATATAGTATCTTCGATAAATAATAAGAACTGACAAATATGTATCAAAAATAAATAAAATTCAAAAGTCCTATTATAACAACTATAAAGATTCTAACTTGTAGAAAAAAATTGAATACAAAAATAATCATTTACTTCCATGATTTAAAGGTTTTCCAACTATGATTGATTCAGAATCCTTTTTTAGTTTGATTGATTGTTAGATTTTCCTTAAGTCAAAAATCTTTCCCATCTTTCTGACTTGGTTCAACATATAAATCTTCCATTTTGTTTACTAGATGTTATTGATCCCCTTGCCTTATTTGCAACAAAACTGTGTACTAATCCAAGACTTTTCCTTAATATACTCTATTATTTACCCCTCTTTGTACCGCTTTAAAAGGTGTTTGATTAATCTCTTTCCTTATTATTTTACCGTTTGAAATCAAATCCGTTAATTAAGGAGAACCTGTGAAAATTGATTTTCAAACTATTTTTCTTTACTATTCTATGCTTCTTTCCACACTATAAAAAGGGCAATGACCTTATGCACTTTCAAAAAAGAACAACACTTACCACGTTAGCCACAATTACACACACTTCAGACACTTGTATTCACAGTTCTTTCTAAACTCATTGACATTTGACTACTTGTTTGCACTTTTGGCTTTAGAAGACTACTGGCTTTCTTTTGTTGTTTTCCTTGAGACTGGTATGTTTTAGTTTTGGTTTAAGCATCTCCATGTGTTTACTTACAAGCTTTTAATCATGTTATTTACTAAGTTTAATGTGAAGTTTAAATTGTCATTTCCATGCTTATTTCCTTTCAATCCGGTTTCTGTGTGAATCCTCTCTACCCTTGTTTTCCCTCTATGTGCTTTGAGTTGTGTAGTTCAAAACACGGCAATATGCAAGTTAATTGCCCATGTTTGGACTTGGATCCCTTTGTGGGATCCTAACTCCCAAACAATGTGTTCTAAAAGTGGTGGGGTGTGCCTGGCACTTCTAATGTAGGTATGCCCCACTAGCCTGTCTTTCCACTTCCCTTTTCCCTTTTTAGAATTTCTTACTATGACTTTACACTCAATTCCTAGTTTTCTAAGTTATTGCCTGCCCCCCCCCCTCCTGTGAGCCATCCTTGGGAACCTTAGTTCCCCTGAACTTGGACACTTGAGGGCTGGGCCCTTCCACAGGCAATATGTCTCATTTGGGGCAATGTATTTGGTGTGAGCACTGCCCGGTCATAGGCTCTTAGGGAATACTGACACATCCCAAATGAGAAAAGGCTATTGGATCTTTGGTCTTTGGAGTTGGTTTAATTTGCTTCAGGCAGGAAACCTGAATCAGGCTTCGTCCTTGGTTGTAATTTTATTTGTTGTGATGTAAATTTCTTTATTTTATTTTGGTCTGTAACAATTCTGTAATAAACTTCTAGGGTGATTAGTGAAAAAGGGAAGGGTAACCATGCTTGCAAAAGGGTAGATATCATGTTCATAGGAATATTTACACTTCTACACTCATGTATCCTGTTTTCAGCTTTCACTTCTGCATCTCATATAGAGACCGTGTCTATAGGTTTCTGCACTTCTGCATTTCTATAGAGGCCATGTCTATAGGTTTTTTTGTACTTTTGCACCTCATATAGAGACCACGTCTATAGGTTTCTGCACTTCTGCATTATATAGAGATCATGTCTATAAGTCTTCTGAAATGCTGCATATCATATAGATAATATGCTTATAGGATTTCCTGAATTTTGCATCCGCATCTGTCACTAGGCAAATCTGTTTATAGGTTTAAATAACTAACAGCATTTTAGTTACCATGCCTATAGGACTTCTGCACTCATGTTTCGATTAAAAAAAATGTTTTAAATCAGTAACGCCTAGAAAGCATGCCTATAGGAACCATCAACTAAATCTGAATCGTCCATTCGCTTATGAGTCTAAAATCAGTAGCAACATTAACAACTGCAGAATTTATATTCCTGTAATTGACAATTTCTTTCCCTTAAAATCAGTACACTTCCTTTCTGAAACTAATAGATATCATGCCTATAGGTTTTCGTTTAACACTTAGGCAAGCCATAGGGTAACTTGTAAATTGAATCAGATTCTATTAACTACAACCAGCAGGCAGGCCTGATTCAGGCTTCTTATCTGAAATATGTAATAGATCAGTTTGCCACAACTCTTAAGTTTAATCAGACCCTAATCAGTACGTGTAAGACATGCTAAACTATATGCTTCATTTTGTTTTTAAGGAGGTTTGTCTGAGCCTTTCTATCTGTTATGTGCTTCTCCCATATTTGTTACATATGTGTTTTGATTGTCGCCTTAGAATTTTGTCCTTTGAAACTATAAAACCTCACACCCTTTCCCTTTAGGATTAGTAGTCCCAAATACCTCCGGGGCTGATAGGATTGGGGCGGGTAATAGCATGCAATAAGAAAACGAGACTATTCCGCGCTTTAATACTTTAATGGGGTGGGAAAGGGTAGATATGGATATGATGACCATGTCAAAGCACATCAGGTGCGCTCCAGCAAAGAGTATTGGGTTTCGTAAGGTGTAAATTTCTTTCTCAGATAATATATCGCCTGCTCCTTTCTTCCAATCTCATCATGTTGTCTCAGAACACAACCAAATGCCCCGTCCAAAATGGACAAGTAAAGCAACAGAGGTCTTCCTAGTTCTGGTGGGACCAGAACATGTGGTTTAGATAAATACTCCTTGATTTTGTCGAAGGCTTTCTGGCATTCTTCAGTCCAGCTTGTTGCAACATCTTTCTTCAGCATCTTGAAGATCGGCTCACAGATCAAGGTTGATTGTGCTATGAAACGACTGATGTAGTTGAGACGCCATAAAAAGCTCATCACATCTTTCTTATTCTTTGGAGGTGTCAAGTCCTAGATAACTTTGACTTATGACAGGTCTAATTCGATCCCTCGGCGATGGACGATGAATCCTAGCAATTTTCCGGCAGGGACTCCGAAGGCACACTTTGAAGGATTCAGTTTCAGATTGTACCTCCGAACCCGATCAAAGAATTTCCTCAAGTGCTATGTGATTTGTACTCCTTTTGGATTTGATGATGACATCATCCACGTACACCTCTATTTCCTTGTGTATCATGTTGTGAAAAATGGTTGTCATGGCTCTCATGTAGGTGGCTCCAGCATTCTTCAAACCAAACCGCATCATTTTATAGCAGTACATTCCGCATGGTGTGATAAAGGTTGTCTTCTCGGCATCCTCTTCATCCATCCAGATCTAATGATACCCCGCGAAGCAATCCACAAAGGATTGGAGTTCATGCTTGGCTCAGTTATCGATCAGTATGTGTATATTGGGCAACGGAAAATCATCTTTGGGACTCGTCCTGTTTAAATCTCAGTAATCAACACACACTCTGACTTTCCCATCATTCTTCGAAACCGGCACGATGTTGGCCAACCAAGTCGGATACTCAACCACCCTAAGAACCCCAGCTTTGATTTTCTTGGTGACCTCCTCTTTTATCTTCAACTCATATCCGGCTTTAACTTTCTGAGCTTCTGTTTTACCGGTAGATACATAGGATCGGTAGGTAGCTTGTGAGCCACTATGGATGTGCTCAAACCAATCATATCGTCGTAAGACCATGCAAAGGTATCTTCATATTCTTTTAGGAATCTGACATACTCTTCCTTCTCTGACGGTGATAGGTGAATGCTTACGCGTGTTTCCTTCACCGTTTCGGAATCCCCTAAGTTGACTGTCTTAGTTTCGTCCAAAATAGACTTAGGTTTGTTTTCAAAGTTTTCCACTTCTCTGACGATTTCTTCAGGTATTATATCATCTTCTAGATACTCTGAAGCACTATCCTTATGTTGCGTTGTCTTATTACATGTCACAGTCGTAGGTTCATCGGGATAGGTAATAATGATGTTGTAGAGAGAAAATGTAAAGAATAATAATAAATACGAAATATAACAAATTATTAATAAAATCTTGAAAACGTCAACAAGTATGGCTCGATGACTCGAGATATTATTTCAAAATGAAATACGTTCAAAACAAAATACTGAAAATGTCTTAAATGCTCAAAACTATTTTTAAAATAATTGATGCTAATTGGCCAGGCTACCCAGGAACTCGACGGGCCCGGGATGGTGTAGCAGTCCAATTCTTGAGAACAACTCCTTTCTCCACGGTCTGAATGGTAAGGTCTTCCTCCTCATCCTCCTCAACTATTGCACTGCAGTCCATATCCTCTTCATCCAGAAACAGCTTCCTCATACCAGCTAAGACATCATCTTCCTCAGACCCTCACATCATGTCAGCTTGATGAAATGTCTAGTGCAAATATGGTACCGGTTGTTCCAGCAGATAGTAAGGACCACGCCAAGGTGGATACCAATTTTGGTATTCTTGTCAAATATATTCATACCCAAGCCCGAAAGTTGTACCATGACGCTTCGGTTGTACTGGTTTGGTGATCCCTTGGAGGTTTTTGCCGAGACTTTTGCCAGGTTCATACCCTGTCCATAGCAGTATGCTTTCTATCTTGTTGCTCCACCATTTGTCTTTTTCAATTGCGTTGACGCGCTCAATGCGATGGTATGTTTCTCCACCTAACTTCTTCCTATTCTCGATGACTGGAACAATCTGATTGGTGTAGATGGGATTACTTCCATCTCCATGGATGATCACCTCCTGATGGTTTCATTCAAACTTCACAACCTGATGCAGAGAAAAGCCACTGCCCCAACGGCATGTATCCAAGGCCGTCTCAATAATAGATTATAGGTAGCAGATATATCCAGCACTTGAAACTCAACATCAAACCAGGTAGGACCCATTTGTAGGCTGAGGTTGATTTCTCCAATCGTGGTTCTTTGGGATCCATCAAATGCCTTCACATTCATGCTTCCTGCTCGTATCTCGTGTGGGCCTTTACCTAACCTCTTCAGAGTAGTCAGTGGGCATATATTGAGACTAGAACCCCCATCTATCAGGACCCTGGCGATGAACTTATCCTCAAATTGCACTGTGATATGTAGTGCCCTGTTGTGACTTAGTTCTTCTGGTGCAACTCGTCTTCATGAAAGGTGATTTTGTGGCTCTCCAACACTTGCCTGACCATGTGGCCATCTCCCCACTAGTGATGTTGGTGGGTACATAAGCTTCACTCAGCACTTTCATCAAGGCATTCCTGTGTGTATCGGAGTTTTGCAATAGTGACAACATGGATATCTAAGCGGGAGTTTTGTTCAAATTGTCAACAACAGAGTATTCTCTTGCTTGTACTTTTCTCCAAAGGTCGTCAGGGCCAGTCTAAACAACAGGACGCTTAGATGCAGCTTCTTTGCTTGTTCCAACCAAGTGCTCAGGTGTATAAACCCTGTCAGTTCTATTCATGCCTTGTGCTGCATCTGTTTCCTCCATTTTTGCTTTTCCTTTTCTCCTTGCTTCAGCAACATAATCCCATGGGATAGCATCAGACTTGTAAGACGGCGTAGGAGTTACCATCACAGTGAAGGGTGTGGTTACCTCGACTTCAAATGGTGCTTGGGTTTGTACCACAACAGGTGTGAGGGTGACCGGAGATGTTTTAGGATCATCTCTCTCTCGAATAAGTCTAATTGACCCTTCCGAGTCCCATTCCTCGTTAGCCTCTATCACATTCACTCCCTCACCTCTATGATCCGGGAGAGGATTGTTACGGACATTTGGTGTAACTTCCTTTGCCTGTATGACCATGGTGTCGATTAATGTCTGAATCTTGTCTTTCAGTGTGCGACACTCGCCAATGGTATGGCCCTTCATGCCTGAATGATAGGCACATGTCTTGTTTGGGTTAATCCACTGAGAAGAATTTCCCATAGCAAAGGCAGGAATGGGAGTGATATAACCAGCACCTACAGTCTCTCATATAGTTGGTCTATGGGTTCAGCAATTGGATTGTATTGTCTGGGTGGTCTGCAGTCGAAGTTTGGTCTTGGTTTTTGGTAATTTTGGCAGGCGGGTGGTGGTGAGTGATAATATGCAGGTTGGGTGTTATAGGTGTGGTAGGTAGTAGCAGGTTGTTGGTATCTGGGGGGTGAAGGCTGGTATGTGGGTGGAGGTGTTTGGTATGTGAGAGGAGACTTTGGACCCTGGGCTACCATCACAGCACCTACTTCTTTTTTCTTCGAGATACCTCCTAATTGCAAGGCTTTATTCGTGGCCTCCAGTGCCTCGAAAATTTGTCACCATTCCACTCTTAATCCCTTCTTTTATTCTTTCTCCTAGCTTGATGATGTCGGAGAATTTATGGTTTTCAATGACCATCAGCCTTTCATAGTACTGCAGGTCTTGGGATCTGACGAAGAACTTATTCATTTATTCTTTTTCAAGTGCTGGCCTTACTTTCGCAGCTTTGGATCTCCATCGAGTAGCATACTCGCAGAAAGTTTCTATTGGTTTCTTCTTGAGATATTGAATGTAGAAAACATCTGGTGCATTTTCTGTGTTGAACCTGAATGGTCCATGAAGTTTGATGCCACGCTTACCCAATTAACCCGCTTCTTTGGGTTTTGACTGATATACCAAGACAGAGCATCTCCTGTGAGGCTTCTCATGAACAACTTCATATTCGCTCATCTTTGCCCACTCCTGCAAGTTTGTCACAATATGTCCTTAGATGCACTTTCGGATCACCAGTTCCATCAAGCATTTTGAACATGGGAGGTTTGTAACCCTCCGGCAGTTCCACATCTGGCTGAATACACAAGTCCTCATAGTTCAGACCCTTAATGTCTTTACCACATTCGACACTCTGAACCCTGCCAGTGAGCTTATTGTGTTCTTCCGTCATGTTCTTGATGAGCAGGTCTTTCTCAGTTGATTCAGGTATATATAGGATTTGTTGTGGGGTGTGGGGTAAAGTTTTCACATATATGGGATTTCTTTGAGGAACTCCAGAAATCTGGGCATAAAGGTGGTCATTGGTTGAGTTTTGGGGATCATGAGTAGGTTGTGGTGCATTCTGGGGAGTGTGATAAGTGGTGGTTTGTAGGTATTGAGTTGGATGATGATGGTGTTGAGGAGTAGGTACCGGTGGAGGGTTATGGTTTTGAGGAGGTGTGGGTTATTGATGTGGTGCATGAGGATTCGGACGATTCCAGTATGCACGAACCAACCTTGGGGAATGGGAATAATAAAAAAAATAAAAACAAAAGGTAACCAAGTTAGTAAGAGATATTGAAAGAATGCTTGCAATATTAAACATGTTTTGCAAAATCACGTAATAATTCGCGTCCTAGTTTGGGGGACCTTGTTGTGCCCGAGTAGGTCTAAGCGACACATAGACAAGGAGAAAATTGATGCCAATAATTGTATCATTTCATTAATGCGAAAATGAGCCAAACCCTTAATAAATCGACAATAATGATAAAGTTAGTAATGGCACTTGGCCTTATTACAATCGAAATCCAAATCTAAGCTAGAAGAACATCATTTACTTGGTCCCAGAAGGACCATCCCCGTGCTTGGCTCTTTTGACTCCATCAATCAAGTTCCCCAAGTCGCACATATCCAACAATAGGTAAGCCTTTGCTAGATTCCCTCCTTCACTGCCATCCGTGTTTTGACAATCTGCAAGCCTCTTTCTCATCTTCCCCTCAAGCTCCATCAATCCTTGTTCCAAATATTCCAATCTCTGTGTTGATTTAGTGGCAATTTCCCTCCATTCGTTAATTGCTTCCATATCCACTTTGTGTTGTTCTAGATGCCTAGCTTCAGACTCGAAAACCCTTTTGCGTAACCTCCTATACTTGACCTGTGCTTCAGCAGCATCATCTATGATCCTGAGTTTTAGATTGATTCCAGGCTTGAGTCTCCTGCTATATCGTCTACCAACCATGATGGTTAGAAGTACACATGACCGGCATGATACCTGGCTGTCTCAATAGTTTCCTTTTCCACAACGACCTTCTAGTTCCACATATGTTGTGCCTCGAACTTGAATGGAATGACGTCCCCTTTAAAATCTGCTTTGTACTGGACCATGTTGGAAACCTGGGGTATAACCTATTTTCTTCCGGATTGTCTCATTACCCTTATAAGAGCATAAGGATAGATGCCCCTTAACCGAATCAATACCAGATGAATAGTCTCTCTTGACCTCATGATGAACTCACTGCTAGGAAACCATTCGAACATCCAATATACCTGCTCGTCTGTTAGATTGCTGAAGAAACGCACCTAACTTATAGCATTTCCAGGTTGTGCAAACCTGTCTGGGATAAATGTCATTTTATTTGGGTGATGGTTGGCTATGTAGTCATTCAACGGTCGTCGCAAAAGCTCTTGGCGATATTCTCCCCTTTGAAAATGTTCCAGTAACCAGACTTGTAGTAACATATTACAACCTTCGAAGTGTCTGAATCCCTGCTTGCACCGATCCACAATGCGGTACATTTCAGCTAAGATCATGGGGATGATGGTATAAGTCTGTCCCTCGATGCCTTCCATCAAAGTTCTGGAGACCATGGCTAGACGAGTATGAATCCTTCCCCTTTCATTGGAAATATCAACAACCCCAAGAAGCAGACGATGAACACATAAACTTGACGGTGCGTCTAACCCAAAGAAGTAACGACGAGTTCCTCATGATAAAGATGATATGACTTACTGTGGCCGTAACGCTCATAAAGAAATTCAAATGGGATGTATGACTTCTTCAAACAAAGCAACTCGTCATTTTTCTTGAAACCTAGCATTTTTAGAAAACCACGAGGGGTACGATTCTCTGGCACTAATAACCCTAGACTATCCCATGGCAGCTTAGCGAAGCCTCCTATTTCTTCTAGGAGAGGAGTCATTTCTATGTCACCAAAGCGGAAGACGGCCCTTTTCTCATCCCAGAACATGGTAGCAGCCTTGATCAATGCCCTATTTGGTCGGATATCAAGCAAAGATGGCAAATCACCAAGGACCCTTCTAACATGATTCTTACCTCAAGGCGCAAGGTTTTTCCACCAATCAAGTAGCAGAGGTGGGATGTTTTGGACCATGCCAAAGCTGGGGACTTCGTGCTTCATTTTCTGCAAACAAACAAGGTTAGCCCTTTCCCCCTCCAGATTTGACCACTTACACAATAATGATCAACATATTGGCACTTTTCTCCAAGTAATGCACATAACATGATAGTGTCCATTGGGATTGTGGAAATCCCCTCGAACTTTGGACGAGGCTTATCTTAGCTGACTAGTATGTTAACAACGCTCTAACCCGTACTAGGTTTAACATGATGCATGTACATTTAATATTGGAGTAAGGTTTCCAGGATGGCCTAGACCGGTACTCTCAAGTGGACAACTTGAGAGGCAAAGGCACGGGACCGTCGACTGCACCGCTGATCGACTAGTCTACCGCAATAAGCCTTTCCGATTTAAAAGGGTAATTTTGGAAGAGCGCGGACACTCATCAAGCGCCACTATGTTGATAATTGGCACGAGTAGAGTATGATGTGGAGCATGCTTTATGCAGAGATAATAACACATTGCCAACTATTTGCATGATAGATATGTAAAAGCAGTAGGTACGGTTGTAAGGTAAAACATGAAAAACATAGAAAAGAAAGATAGAAGAAGAAGTTAGTTCGTGGAATATCTGTGAGAATATAATAAAGCAGGTAAGGGAGTAGGGATGGGAGAGGCATGGTGTAGCAGTCTTAAAAATAACGTGCAACGAAGAACAGTTATAGCAAATAGAGGTGAACGGGGAAGGGATGTGCATGTTATAACAAATTTAAACAAATAAAGGTGGACGGGGAAAGGGATGTGCATGTTATAACATATTTAAACAAATAAAGGTGCAAATGGGAAAGGATGTAAATGAAATAAAGAAAATAATCCACATAATTCAAGTTCATTATGGTAAGAGCCTAAGTGTATACCCAGCAGAGTCGCCATGCTGTCGCGCCCTGTTTTCTCGTGAAAGCGGGTTTCAACATTGTGACAACTCTTTTAGATGGGAGATAGAGTGCTATTCGCCACCTAAAGGTTCTTAAGGTGTGTTAGGGCACCTATTATGCAGATAACTCTGTTTGCCTAGTCAACGCCACCAAAGATCAGGTAAGGGCTCAAATTACCTCAAAGAGAAGGTGTTAGGAACTCTTCGAGGTCCACAACTATGGGTCGCGGCCGAACTTAAGACTATGTGGACTGTAATTAGGCAAGATAAATAAAGATAATAAAGGGTCAAAGAGTTTTGCCATAGCACAATGAGAATTGATAAAAATCTTGAGAATTACAAGGATATAACTATAACGGTCTATATTAGATGACTAAGTGTATAAAGAAAAAGGGGGGGTCCTAAGTTTTTTAGCCTAAAGGATAACCCAGTGCAACATAAATAATAATTCGCAACTCCCTTGAGGTAGGAAGTTACTCATATTATTCAGCGGACGTAGACTATCATCTCCTGCTACCCGATTTGTAATGACCCGACCGGTCGTTTTGAGCTTTTGCACTTTGATCGCTAGTTCTCGGGCATGATTTGCCCCGTGTGGTGTATTATGACTTATGTAAATCGTTGGTTTTGGTTTCAGGATTAATCAAAATGAATTTGGAAGAACCAGTTTAAAGCTTAAAATTTGAAAGGTTTGACCAAGATTTGACTTGTTTGTATATGATCTCGGATTGAAATTTTTATGATTTGGTTAGCTCCGTTAGGTAACTTGGGACTTAGGAGCATGATCGGAATGCATTTTAGAAGTCCGTGGAAGGTTTAGGCTTGAATTGGCGAAATTGAGATTTCGGCGTTCTCCGGTTGATAGGCGAGATTTTGATAAAGGTGTCGGAATAGAGTTCCGGAAGTTTCAATAGCTTCGTTGTATCATTTATGACGTGTGTGCAAAATTTCAGGTCATTCGGACGTAGTTTGGTTGGGTTTTTTTATCAAAAACGGAATTTGGAAGTTCTTGAAATTCTTAGGCTTGAATCCGATGCAAATTTGGTGTTTTAATGTTGTTTTGAGCGTTCCGAAGGTTGGAACAAGTTTGAATAATGTTATGGGATATGTTGGCGTGTTTGGTTGAGGTCCCGAGGGCCTCGGGTGTGTTTCGGGGTGGTTCGGATCATTTCGGGCTGTTTTGCAATAGCTGAAGCTGGTATCTGGTATTGTTCTTCGCGTCCGCGAGGGTCCCCTGGCGTTCGCGAAGAAGGATTTGGCTTCTGGGATTTTGTTCTTCGCGTTCGCAAAGAGAGACTCGCGTTCGCGAAGAAGAAGAAATTCTGTTGCGCAGGTCTTACTTTGGAGGCTCGTATCTCTCAATTTACAATGAAATTTGAGATGATTCAAAAACGAAAGTTATAGCTCTTTGAATCTAGTTTCCAGAAACATATTATAATATTTATTTCGACATCTGCAGCAAAACTTATTACCATTATACTAGAGGCTGTCCGAGAAGAGTTTGAAAAATGACTTTTGGAAATTTTGTTCTTCGCGAACGCGAGAGGAGGACCGCGAACGCGAAGAACAAATCCCTGCGCAGTAGAATAAAGTCCAAACTCGTCTCACTCTTCCATTTTTGGACCAAGGGAGCTCGGGTGAGGCGATTTTTCGAGAGATTTTAAAGAAAAACATCGGGGTAAGTGTTCTTAACTCAATTTTGGTTTCCCGAATCCATTGTTATTTTTAACATGTAATTAGTGATTTTAAGTTGGAAAAGTTTGAAAACCCTCTTGGATATATTTGAGGATTTGAGGGTCGAAATGTTATCGGAAATTAGTACTTTTGGTATGTATAAACTCGTGAGGAGATAAGGAACCCGTCGATGTGAAAATTTCTGAGTTTCGAGAAGTGGGCCCGGGGCTCAGGTTTTGCTAATTTCGGGGTTTTTGATATTTTTCTATTTTTTTCGATTGGTATTGTTTCCTTAGCATATTGTGACGTATTCGTTCTGGTTGTGGATAGATTCGACGTGCGTGGAGGCCGATTTGAGGGGCAAAGGCGTCGCGAGCTAGAGATTTCGCCGGTTCGAGGTGAGTAATGATTGTAAATGATATTTTGAGGGTTTGAAACCCCGTATTTGCACATCGTAGTGCTATATTGAGGCGACTTGCAAGCCGGATAGCGAGCGTGGGGTAGAGCACCGTTGGGGATTGTGACTTAGTCCGTCCCGATTGATGAATTTACTGCGTACTTGACTGAAATTTACTTGTTATCATCATAATTTAGGCTGATTGCCATATTTGGGCTTCCTGCCAGCTATTTGAACCCTTCGGGGATTGTTGTTGATAATTCCTCACTGATTTAATTATATATTTCCACTCAGTCATGTATTTTTCCACTGGTTTAAAACTCGGCCAAGTTTATTATGCCTTAAACACTCGAAATGATATTTCTAAAAATATTTTGGGCTGAGCATCATGCTTTACTGTTGCCCGAGTGACTTATGTGATTTTGTTGACTGAGTAAGGTCAAGGGCCTGTATTGTGAGGATACTTTTGGATCGGGCTGCATGCCGCAGCAGTGTTATACTGATACTGATATGAGGCCGAGGGCCTAGATTTGATGCCACGAGATGGCTTGATATTGCGCTTGGGCCGTAAGGGGCCCCTCCCGGAGTCTGCACACCCCCAGTGAGCGTCGTCGACGATAAATGGATCGGTCTGCACGCCACAGCGGTATGTAGATCGGGCTGCATGCCGAAGCGGTACTAGTACTGTTCTGCGTGTTTACTTTATTTTATTTGCTTGCCTTACCTGTTGTTGTGCTACTTCGTGAGATATCTACCGGATTGCCTGACATTATTTGTTAATTGAATGTGGTGCCTGAGGGGCGGACTTCTGTTGTTATCTGCACTATTCGAATTGCATTCGTTTGCATACTGTAGAAAAAGTCACTTTCAAAGAAGTTTTAAACTGAGCTAAGATATTTCCAAGGTTTACACAGCTTCACTATTTTCCTCAAAAGGTTTTACACTACTTCTGTATAGCATGATGATATGCCATACGAGATTTCTTACCGCTAAGTTGTTATTTACCTTTATTACTCACTGAGTTGGAGTACTCACTTTACTCCATGCACCCCGTGTGCAGATGCAGGTAATTATTCACCCGGTAGCGGGTTTGGCTGATCAGAGTCAGAGATATAGGAGTTTAACGAGGTGACTGCCAGCGTTCGCAGCATCGTTCTTCTCCCTTTGTTCATTATTCTTGATTAGTGTATTTTTAGACCTTGAGGATGTACTTACATTCTAATAGATGCTCGTGACTTGTGACACCCCGATTAGGGCTGTGTGGGATTGTAATTCCGCTAATTAATATTGTTAAGTCATATTTTAGCTGTTTATTCATGTTTACATTATTTTTGAAAAGACGAGTTGGGTTAGTTGGCTGGCCTCGTCTTCACGAGAGGCGCCATCATGACCGGGTTTGGGAATTGGGTCGTGACAAGTTGGTATCAGAGCCTAGGTTACTAGGTCTCACGAGTCATGAGCAGGTTTAGTAGAGTCTCGCAGATTGGTACGGAGACGTCTGTATTTATCCTCGAGAGGCTGCAGAACCTTTAGGAAAACTTCACATTCTTGAATTCTTATCGTGCGTCCTTGATTCAGCTTGAAAAGAAACTCTTGAAATTCCTTCCACGCGTTCGTATGCGCGTATGAGCACTCAGTATCTGATGTGCCTTGATGGAATGTGATTTCCCTGATCGAGGGGCGAGATGTGATCTCTGTGAGTTTGATGTTGGGCCAGTCTGGAGGACTTGAGGCCGGATCTTTGCCTATGGCTTGAGCACCGAGGTACTGATAGCGTGAGCAAGTGTTTTGAACTTATACGTTCGGTAGTGCCCTTTTGGTAGAAGTAATGACTGAATAGCTACGTGATGAGTATGTTATGACTGCGAGGTGTATTCATATGATTTGGAAACGACGAGAAGGGTCTGTTGGAAGATAGGAGAACTATTAGGTACTTGATTTTCAGTTCGATTGAAGGTATAGCTCCAAGTTATGGGTGTGAAGAATCTTTTCGTGTCTCCTAGGTGGGAGTGAAGTAAATTTTATGTTGCGGTATGAGTTCAGACTCAGGAAGACTAAGTGAGTGCGGATAGTTTATGACGGTGGAAGGTATACAGAAATGTTATATTGAGGCAAAACAGGTGGGTTATCTCCTGCGGAGTGATCTGAAGTGGTGTGATCCCTATGTGTATGTTAGAAGATCTCATGTGTAATTGAAAATTACGTGTTTAAATCTAAAATTTTGGGTCGCTTAAGAGATAGGCTTAACTGTTGCGGGGATGAATGTGAGGTTTGTAGAAGATTTACAGTACTAGATGATCTGTGTTTTCACAAACTTATAAATGATTTGAGTTTAATCTCGCTATGGTATGGTGGCATCAATAGAGTAAAAGTGTTATGAGTTATTGAGCGTATCTTGATCTATGGCTTCGAGCCAAGTGGGGGAGTCTGCTGTGAGCAGTTGATTGCACGGTTAGGTGCTATGTTGGTTATAGTTTGGGGCATGCGAGTGAATTAGCTATGGCTAGAGTAAAGGAAAATTTTGACAAAGGTTATATTATGCTTCATAAGGTATGAGAATCACGGAATGTCTAGAGTGTTGTTCGTAAAGAATGCTCGGCGCATAGAGCAGGAAGTTGCTTGGTTGTACTGGGATGAGGATTTCATTTTGCGGTATCGGAGTGCCAATGAGGCACGGGTGGTTCTGTTCGTTAGGTCAGGTAAGTTGCAGTTTGAATAAAGAGTGAATGACTTTCAAGAATGGTTCTAATGTGTTCAAGATTCTACAGGGAACAATCGGGTATCTTAAGGTTGTGTATGTGGTTAGAGACTGTGTTTTAATTGGAAGAGGTTAAGACTTGTGGTATTTTTATGTTAATTATGGGATTCTATGTATTAGTATTAGGAAATTAAAGGTAACGGATTTTGATTCGCAGGAAGTTCTTCAGAGTAAAGTATTCTGGAATGTGGTGTTTTTGGGAATACCTGAGAGAGTACTCAGTGGCTTATGGGTCTTAGACAGTGTGGTCTTATGCTTGGGTCTCGTGTGGTAAGCCTGGGTTGAGGAATTGTGGTGCTATAGCAAGGGGAAATATCAAGTTGAAGATGAATTAGAAGGAAATTTAGATGGATGGAGTAGCTTGATAGTAGACCGAATCGGTATGGAAAGGATATGATTAATTCTTTGTATGTGTTCGAGGTAATGAGTTCTTACAGGTATTCTGCAGCACTGCTCTTAGGTTTTGATGGCTTGCTTAGCTTGGTCTAGTTAGAAGGATTCAGTCTTGGCAGTTTAAATTGTGCAAACGGAATTCGGAGAGTTCTTGATGGTCTTTACCGCGGTTTGGAGATGTATATTTTCCATGGGCATGCGGAGCATGGTATGTGTAGTGACTTTTCTTCTAGATGGGACCAATGGAAAGTTCTTGACTAGTTGAGTACGTAGATGTTTGTGGCTCGGAAGGGATATGAAGTTCTCGTGTTATCCTGGGATGGTATGGCACATGCGATATGTTGTGTAGGATTGAGATTGGCATGTGTAAGGTCACAGTTCAGGTTTGAATGGAAGGTCACAAATTCTTAGGCAGCACGGGCAGTTTCAGATAATTGGAGAAATGAACTTCAGATGATTTGAGAAATGATCTGCAGATGATAAAGGAAATGGTAATGCTAATTGAGGTTATTTTGCGAGGGTATATGTTTCAGAAAGAGGCAATGTGATTAAGTTGATGGTACTTCGGTAATATTGCAGCACTTCTTGTCAGATCGGCTGCTGATATTCGAGTTTGCTTGGTAGCACAGAAGAATCTTAGAGTATCTCTCATGGAATGATTGAGTTCTAGAGGTGAGTTATATATGCGACTGGCGGAATTAGGATCAGATATGGTAATTCGTGTGTTTTATGGACTTGGAGAGTGTAAGTTCTCATATATAGATTAGATCGTGGTTGTGGATGACAAAATGTGGGTAAGTTAGCCAGATGTTAGTATGCGCTATGATTCAGTCATTGTGAACCTTCGAAGGATTATTTATCTGTTGTGGGTAACTAGAGTTGATGTGTGGTCCATTGGGAGACCTATATGGGTATGTGTCCGGCTCGAGACGGCTTGTTGACTTCGAGTTGCTGCTGGCGAGGGATGTGTTGATTCAGTTGTTAATGAGCTATTAGCAAATAGGGGGATCTATGAGTTATCTTTCTGTGTTATGACACGTTAGGATTCGTTGGTTATAGGCACAAGTGGTGCGGTTCCATTGGGGTCTCATAGTGGAATTCGAGCGGGAAGAGTACTGGTTATTGCTCGGTGGATGGCGTATCAGTTATGTCCTTTCGGGTATGTGTAATGTATGTAAATTGCTTCGCGGTGGTTATGATGATTGTTTTGGTTTTAGACATCATATTGCACATGTTTGTCGATTTTGGAGCATAGGGACTTGATGTGTTTCATGTGGACTAGCGTTTGGATGAGGTCGCGCATTGGAGTGAAGTTATGTGGATGTATGATCCGGCGAGTTAGATTCGTGTGTTCTGTTTCTATGATGGGAGACGGGTTCTCAATCTTGTGATGTGATGGTACTGGTGAGCTTGAGGTACAGCTCTTTCATTGGAGTCATTTTCATGATTTGAGTATGCTCGGACTGTTACTTATTAGTGCGCGTTTTGCGCAAGTTGTGGCTTAGGCCTGTATTGATGTGTCAAGTCACCAGAGTAGCGTGTTGGATTAGAGGAGATCGTTGGGATCATTAATGAATACAAACGGATTCGATTTCAGCATGTTGGAAGGATAATATCGAGCTTTGGCTCAGAAATTTGCTTTGGTATTTGCCAAAAGAGAAGTGGCTTCATGAATGGTTGATCTGGGAAATGGTTATGGCTTATTGCGTGTTTCGTTATCATTGGCAGTATATGAAAGTGTTGGAATGAGACTTTAGTTGATAAGAGGTTTTCTACCGGTATTCGGTTGTTGCGTACAACTGCTGTGAATGGAAGTTATCGCTACATGTGTTTGAGTTATGTGGTATGTCATATAATTGCACCTGAGGTTGTAGGTATGGGTTAATACAGCTTGTTCGGACTTATTCAAAGTATAGATGTGAGATTCTGGTCTTATAGATGATTTCAGAAGTGGAAATGTGGTTCTAAGGTTTATGTGCTAGGTTGGATTGTGAAAGTTCAGTTACATTGTGTTATCGGACCTATATGAGATAGGGTGACGTGGGATCACCCCCGGGTATATGCATGGTAAGGTTATTCAGCGATTGGTTGGCTTTTGGAACAACTCTGGGCACGTTCGAGGACGAACGTATGTTTAAGTGGGGGAGGATGTAGCGACCCGACCGGTCGTTTTGAGCTTTTGCACTTTGATCGCCAGTTCTCGGGCATGATTTGCCCCGTGTGGTGTATTATGACTTATGTAAATCGTTGGTTTTGGTTTCAGGATTAATCAAAATGAATTTGGAAGAACAATTCTCAGTTTAAAGCTTAAAATTTGAAAGGTTTGACCAAGATTTGACTTGTTTGTATATGATCTCGGATCGAAATTTTTATGATTTGGTTAGCTCCGTTAGGTGATTTGGGACTTAGGAGTGTGATCGGAATGCATTTTGGAAGTCCGTGGAAGGTTTAGGCTTGAATTGGCGAAATTGAGATTTCGGTGTTCTCCGGTTGATAGGCGAGATTTTGATATAGGGGTCGGAATAGAGTTCCGGAAGTTTCAGTAACTTCGTTGTATCATTTATGACGTGTGTGCAAAATTTCAGGTCATTCGGACGTGGTTTTGTTGGGTTTTTAATAAAAAACTGAATTTGGAAGTTCTTGAAATTCTTAGGCTTGAATCCGATGCAAATTTGGTGTTTTAATGTTGTTTTGAGCGTTCCGAAGAATGGAACAAGTTTGAATAATGTTATGGGATATGTTGGAGTGTTTGGTTGAGGTCCCGAGGGCCTCGGGTGTGTTTCGGGGTGGTTCGGATCATTTCGGGCTGTTTTGCAACAGCTGAAGCTGGTATCTGGTATTGTTCTTCGCGTCCGCGAGGGTCCCCTCGCGTTCGCGAAGAAGGATTTGGCATCTGGGATTTTGTTCTTCGCGTTCGCGACGGGAGACTCGCGTTCGCGAAGAAGAAGAAATTCTATTGCGCAGGTCTTACTTTGTAGGCTCGTATCTCTGAATCTACAATGAATTTTGAGATGATTCAAAAACGAAAGTTGTAGCTCTTTGAATCTAGTTTCCAGAAACATATTATATTAGTTATTTGGACATCTGAAGCAAAAGTTATTGCCATTATACTATAGGCTGTCCGAGAAGAGTTTGAAAAATGACTTTTGGAAATTTTGCTCTTCGCGAACGCGAGAGGAGGACCGCGAACGCGAAGAACAAATCCCTGGGCAGTAGAATAAAGTCCAAACTCGTCTCACTCTTCCATTTTTGGACCAAGGGAGCTCGGGTGAGGCGATTTTTCGAGAGATTTTCAAGAAAAACATCGGGGTAAGTGTTCTTAACTCAATTTTGGTTAGATTACCCGAATCCATTGTTATTTTTAACATGTAATTAGTGATTTTAAGTTGGAAAAGTTTGAAAACCCTCTTGGATATATTTGAGGATTTGAGGGGCGAAATGTTATCGGAAATTAGTACTTTTGGTATGTATAAACTCGTGAGGAGATAAGGAACCCGTTGATGTGAAAATTTTTGAGTTTCGAGAAGTGGGCCCGGGGCTCGGGTTTTGCTAATTTCGGGGTTTTTTATATTTTTCAATTTTTTTCGATTGGGTATTGTTTCCTTAGCATATTGTGACGTATTCGTTCTGGTTGTGGATAGGTTCGACGCGCGTGGAGGCCGATTTGAGGGGCAAAGGCGTCGCGAGCTAGAGATTTCGCCGGTTCGAGGTGAGTAATGATTGTAAATGATATTTTGAGGGTTTGAAACCCCGTATTTGCACATCGTAGTGCTATATTGAGGTGACTTGCACGCCGGATAGCGAGCGTGGGGTAGAGCACCGTTGGGGATTGTGACTTAGTCCGTCCCGATTGATGAATTTACTGCGTACTTGACTAAAATTTACTTGTTATCATCATAATTTGGGCTGATTTCCATATTTGGGCTTTCTGCCAGCTATTTGAACCCTTCGGGGATAGTTGTTGATAATTCCTCACTGATTTAATTATATATTTCCACTCAGTCATGTATTTTTCCACTGGTTTAAAACTCGGCCAAGTTTATTATGCCTTAAACACTCGAAATGATATTTCTAAAAATATTTTGGGCTGAGCATCATGCATTACTGTTGCCCGAGTGGCTTATGTGATTTTGTTGACTGAGTAAGGCCAAGGGCCTGTATTGTGAGGATACTTTTGGATCGGGCTGCACGCCGCAGCAGTGTTATACTGATACTGATATGAGGCCGAGGGCCTAGATTTGATGCCACGAGATGGCTTGATATTGCGCTTGGGCCGTAAGGGGCCCCTCCCCGGAGTCTGCACACCCCCAGTGAGCGTCGTCGACGATAAATGGATCGGGCTGCACGCCACAGCGGTATGTGGATCGGGCTGCACGCCGCAGCGGTACTAGTACTGTTCTGTGTGTTTACTTTATTTTATTTGCTTGCCTTACCTGTTGTTGTGCTACTTCGTGAGATATCTACCGGATTGTCTGACATTATTTGTTAATTGAGTGTGGTGCCTGAGGGGCGGACTTCTGTGCTTATCTGCACTATTCGAATTGCATTCGTTTGCATACTGTAGAAAAAGTCACTTTCAAAGAAGTTTTAAACTGAGCTAAGATATTTCCAAGGATTTCACAGCTTCACTGTTTTCCTCAAAAGGTTTTACACTACTTCTGTATAGCATGATGATATGCCATACGTGATTTCTTACCGCTAAGTTTTTATTTACCTTTATTACTCACTGAGTTGGAGTACTCACTTTACTCCCTGCACCCCGTGTGCAGATGCAGGTAATTATTCACCCGGTAGCGGGTTTGGCTGATCAGAGTCAGAGATATAGGAGTTTAACGAGGTGAGTGCCAGCGTTCGCAGCATCGTTCTTCTCCCTTTGTTCATTATTCTTGATTAGTGTATTTTTAGACCTTGAGGTTGTACTTACATTCTAATAGATGCTCGTGACTTGTGACGCCCCGATTAGGGCTATGTGGGGTTGTAATTCCGCTAATTAATATTATTAAGTCATGTTTTAGCTGTTTATTCATGTTTAAATTATTTTTGAAAAGACGAGTTGGGTTAGTTGGCTGGCCTCGTCTTCACGAGAGGCGCCATCACGACCGGGTTTGGGAATTGGGTCGTGACATGATTACTACGTTAAAGTTGTACCTGGAAGCGCTCTAATTCAATTCTAAGTCGTACACTGTGCGTGTACTGCCCATCCCATACCTACGGTCTAGGAGGCTTTGGACCTCTATTTGGGTGGTTCTAGACTTTACTTAGAATGCTCAGAATGATAAAACTAGGCGACATACAAAACAAATAGGACTTCATGTAAAGACAAATAAAGGCCTAAGTTTGCCCCCACACATAAACAGCAAATGCACACGGCCAATCTAGGAAGTGCGTAGCTTCAGAATTAAGACTTAAAATCCTACAGGCATGGTCTCTAGGTGACTCTGAATTCGAGTATCGTATATACAACATTATTGCTCTTAATGGCTTAAGCGAGGAGGCAGTAAACTATTTATAAGCTTAGAGCTATTAGCGATGATTTTATAGATATGCGTTTTGGGAAGGTGACATTGTCCTATTGGCACAATTTCTAATAGCGGAATAGTTAAGCAATGAAACAGTGTTTGAGAGTCCAGCATTAACATTGATCTCATAAACCATCTTAAGTGAGTGACAATACCCTATAGGCGAGATTTCTAACGATTGACAATTGAAACTGATATTTTATAATGCTTAGCCCCTATAGGCATGTTTTCTAGGCGAGTAATATGATCACAATAGCAATAGCAAATTAGCCAATTAAAGTCCTATAGGCAGGATTTCTATATGGGCATTAGTGATCCTATAGGCATGATATCTAGTAACACATAGCAATAGATATGGGAAACAAATAAAGTACTTAAGCTCATGCTTTGATAGTAAACAAGTTGTGTGAGTGTGTGATTCCCCTAATGGCATAATTTATATTAGTGTACATGAAAATTTTAATAGCATACATGGCAGGTTGGATAGAATAACAAGTAAATCATACGAACCATATAGGCAAGTTCTCTACCCTTTCATGCAAACATTAGAATATAACCATTTCCCCAATTTCACTAACACCTCAAATTATTTGTTATTACAAATTATTATTGGCCCAAAGAATATAAATATTACATTTGAATAAAACAAAAGGCCCAAGGACAAGTCCTAAAATGAAGACAGCCTAGCGTTGCATGGGCCTTCAACAAGCTTAACTTCCACAACTAGCATGCCCAGTTCCAAACATCTCCCAAACAGGAGATTATGCCCATCATCACAGCCCCAAAGTCACAAAAGGAACTCATGCCAGGCCAAACAGTTACACATGACCCCAAACAAATTATAAAACCACACAGAAGTCACTCAAACAACCCAGCTTGGCAGATTCAGCAGATAGAATGAGGGAAGAAACTAAGTGTCAAAGATAGCTTAAGTCCCAGTAGTAAAGAGAGTGACCAAAAGACCCCAAATCCTAGTGTGTCAGAGTTCACATGAGTTTCAAATGGACCATGAGCAGTGCTCACACTAAGGAGGTCAATAGAGAGAGTTTTCGTGGCCTTGGCTTTCAGCCGGCCAAAAGTGATAGATTTAGAATGGGGAACAAGTGAGAGCGAAAGAACAGTGATCAAGTGATAGAATTTGAAGAGGTGCACTCATATTTTGAAGCAGACATAACAGGGGTGATTAAACAAAGAATATACAAGCATAGATAATCAACAAAACTCAAAGGACAGATTGATATCACAAATTCAAACACTTAGCAGATTGGGCAGAAAACAATTTGTAAGGAGCAGGAGAACCAGGTTTTCTGAGATTACAAGATCACATACAAAGATGCACAATGCCAAACGAGTCTAAATTAGAGCACTAACTTAAAGGATTTAAAGCCTAGGAGTCCAAAATATGTTAGACATCCATCACAATATCAGAAACACAGCCATGCCAACTTACATTAAAAAGTAAACCAGTATCAACCTTTATAGGAAAAGTACAGGTTAGTTTATTTGCTCGAAAATCTCAAATAATCACTAAAGTATACATGATTTAGCAAACAAAGACATAATAAATTGACAAAACTAACATGGGAGGGGGTCATAGTTAATATGAAGGCCTTAAGTACATTCTAAGTATGAGCTAGTCATTAGAATGACTCAAGACAAAGCAGGGAAGCAAACTCTTGCCAAGCAGCAAATGTGCACATTCAGGGAGCAACATACCAGGTTAAATGAGCTTAAGGGAGTCCGAATTATTCAAGTTAAGCATGTACCATAAACAAGGTCTCCGAATGAAATTTAAGGTAAATTCAAATGCTAGAGAAGTTCAAATCATGAAAAAAGTTCAATGTCAAGAAGGTTGCACACAGAGATAGCCCAGAAACACATTAGGTCACGAATTTCAGAGGTATGAATATGCAAGACATGAACACAGAAGAATAAAATTGTAAAAGCCAAGAGACTTACCAGTTATCAGTTGAATAAACAGACAACAAGAAAGAACAAATTCCACAGTACTCTGAATGTCAACAAAAAGCAATAGAACCCAGAATCTTAGTGCGTCAGAGTTCCCAAGGGCTTCAAATGAACTCCAAGTAGTGCTCACACCAAGAAAAGCTGAAGAATCAAATTCCGGTGGCCTTGGCTTTCTGCCGGCCAAAAGCTAAAGTATAGAACAAGAGAATGAGAGAATTGCACACATGTGATTTTTGACCCTCCCCAAGATTTTACATATTTTAGCATTTAAATATTTAGTTTAGGTCTAATATAGATATTTCAACTAGTTTTGACTCTGTTACTTTATTTTATCACAAAAATGAAAATTACAAAAATAGTTTCATTAATGTTTTATAGTCATACTATTTTACTAGGATTTTTATTTTTTTATATAATCTTGAAAAAATACCAAATTAGTCTCACAACATAATACTGCCTATTTTAATTAATTAAGATTTGTCTTATATTTTCATGTTATAAATTGTATATAATTTTTAGAAGGAAGAGTTAGTTTTGGGTTGGT
Organism: Nicotiana attenuata; assembly: GCF_001879085.1. NCBI lineage: Eukaryota > Viridiplantae > Streptophyta > Magnoliopsida > Solanales > Solanaceae > Nicotiana > Nicotiana attenuata. The sequence goes on from NW_017674422.1 coordinate 27,190, forward strand.
TTATCCCATTTTTATGAATTTTTGTAGTCCATTTTTAGTTTTTGGCCCAATTTTAAGGCCCAGTAAGATAAAACCCATACTCCCTTAACCTAAAAAATCCTATACATATACACACTCTAAGACCTAGATCCGGGGACTCTAAAAAAAAATCCATCTGCCATTACACCAAGAGACCCCCCCCCCCTCCTGAACTTGGTCTTCTTCTTCACAGACCATAGGAGACCTATACACACATAGAGACTTGAGAAATCCGCCGCAGAACAACAGAACCCCACCCCCTGAAGACCATCTTCTTCGAACCCACCCCACCCCAAACGTCAAAAGCAGCAACCCCTGCTGCCATCACCAGCTCGCCTCACCACCCCTGCCCTTCATCTTCAATCTCCAGACCTCCACAACAGAACACCCAAAACCAAACCCACCAGCGAACAACCAACGACACCCATCCTCTATACACAAACCAACCGCACAATCTTAACCACACACAACCGCACAACTTCTCACCAGACCCAACCCAGCTCGTCGGCGTTGTTTCTTGCCTTTCTCTCACAGATCTGTGAAGATGTACACGTCCAGGAAAAAGATTTACAAAGATAAGGATATTGGACGTATTGAGTTTGAGTGAGTCGATTTCAGTCAAGATCCGAGGCTGTCGTTCGTTGGTTCTGATTTAAGGCTATTGTTGCGTCCGTTTTTCGATCAAGTTCGAGTTTGCCGGGATTTTACATTGTTGTAAACAAGTTAGAGTTTCTCCTTTTTACTTCACTATTGATTTCATGGATTTAGATCTCACCTCATAGCTCTATTCTTCTCTTGCTCTTTTCGTTTTCTCGATTTTCTCATATGAATGGTCCAATTTATTTGTTCATCTTGCTCTAATTGTTGTTCTGTAACTAAGTTTGTCTTGGATGTTTGTGTGGCAGTAGTAATTGCTAAAGGATATAACATTAGACATGGGCAAAGAAAGTTAGTTGTTTCTCTGTTTTGAACGAGAATTTGGACCTCTTGAATGAAAAATCCAATTTACCGTGATAATTCTGATTACAATGTTATGACTATGTATTTGTTTCTTGTGAAATCTGTGCGAAAAGAAGTGTTTTCCCCTGTGGTTTTGGTCTTCCTGTTGCTAGTTTTTCGTGTTTAGGTAATTAGGTGACCCGTGTTTAACTAGGAGGTCATTACCCGGTCTATTCCTCCCAGTCTTCATTTCCGTTTAAGTAAATCCAAACTTATTTCCATGTTGTTCGTCGGCATTGAATCATGATTGTGTTTGAGTGAAGCATTTTTGTTGAAGTCCGTTTTATTTGTTCAAATATGATTTTGGCTTGTCTTGTCTTGAAATTAAGCTATAAGGTGTACTAATTGTATAGTTTTGTGAAAGTAGGAAGTTTTCCTAACTTAGTTGCATAGCTGGATGTAAATTTAGTCCTAAACCATAGGATAAATTAATTTATGAATATGTTAGAATGCTTTTAGATCCGCTTTTAATCTATCATCGTGATTGTGTACACGTTCGCGTGACATGATTACGATCTTTTCCAAAATAAACTGAGGATGCGTTCGCGCAACTTTGACCAAAATTTCTTAATAATAATAAAGTGTTATTAATCGTGGACACGTTCGCGTGACATGATTGACGCGCCAAACAAACGGGTACACGTACGCGTGACCTGTTTTAAGATAATTTCTTAATTAAAAAGGCAAATGCACATAGGTTCTAAAATAAGTAATTAAGCAATTTGATTAAGCCAAGTATGATCAAAGCGACCGTGCTAAAACCACGGAACCGGAATGCCTAACACCTTCTCCCGGGTTAACAGAATTCCTTACCCGGATTTCTGTGTTTCGCAAACATTCAGACAAAGTCAAATCTCCTCGATTCGGGATTCTAAACCGGTGACTTGGGACACCATAAACTATCCCAAGTGGCGACTCTGAATTTAATATAAATAATCTCATTTTGATTATCACTTTAATTGGAAAAACTCCCTTATATCCCTTCCGGGGGTAGTAAAAAGGAGGTGTGACAGCTCTGGCGACTCTGTTGGGGATAAGAACCCAGAATCTCTGGTTCAGGGTTCAAGAATTCGAGTTTTTAATATGATTGCTACTTGGCTTTGTATATTGTTGATATTACTGTATTTGGTGAACCTAATATGCTAATTGCTGTTTATTTGCCATTTCAATATTGCTTGAATTTTATTAAAATGCCTTCTTACGCAACCCTTCTGAGTCTTCTAAAATATGGTGCACACGTACGCGTGGCCCACTTTCTGTTAGAAGCCATACCAATTAAAACGAGGCTTGGGTCAGCAACAAGGCCGGGTAGACTTTCGTGCTCCCGGTACGTTGCCCTCACCTCGGCTCGAGCTATCCGCTTGGGTAAGCCAAGTCTAGAACACAACCCCAGGTTTAAACCTAGAATAACATAACTGCATGCCGGATCCCTAGTAGGCACGTTTGTTTGCATCATGTGCATTTGACTTAGGGGACTCAACACAGGGGTTGGGTCCGTCTAGGATAGGTGTACCCAAAAATAAAAGACCATCCTGATGCATCCTATGTGTTACATGTTGCATTCCTCAAGGGTAAAAAGGTCATTTGGCGGACCAATGATGGTTAAAGGTAAATGAGAAAGAAAAGAGAGTGAAGTGTGAAAATAAAACAAGTAGGGCCCAGTTATGTTTTTCTTTCACATTTTTTTTAAGAAAAAGAAAAAAAATGACAAAAAGAAATTGAAATTGAAAAATCCAAAAAGATTTTGCACTTTCCCATTTTTCAAAAAAAAAAGAAAAAGAAAATCCAAAAAGAGTTTACATGTTTCATCATTTTTCAAAAAAAAAGACAAAAATATATTTTCTCCAAATTAGTTGTTTTTTTTAATTCTCGACCGTATCCAATCTGCCCGAACTACGCATACCTGATTCACGTCTTTCGGGGCGAGATACGTAGGCAGCCCACATAGGGTCCGGTCTTCTTAGTTAAGTCTTAGGTTCTTGGCTTCGCGGGGTCTTAGCCAAATCTTGCATTTTAGCCACATAGGTTAAGTTTAGAAAAATAGCCACAATCATGTCTTGCATGTGCCCAACAGGAAGTGTTATTGTCTCGCATAGTCTTCTAGGTCTTTAACTTTATTTGGTCTTAATTTTCTCATACAGGTGTGGATCTACTTACCGGAGTTTGGGCATGACAGACACCCCGGGACCATCCAGGGAGGATCGCTCATTCATGAGTTGCTTAAGGAGATTTTTTTATTTTTTTTATGTTTTGAGTCTGTTTTTCTTTTTATATCATCTTTTATCTTCTAGTTTTGTACAGTAATGTCGAGTCCTTTGTTATTGTACTTTTTTTTTTGTATTTGGAAAAAATGTATTATAAATCAAAAATCCAAAAAAAAAAAGAGATTTTGTTTTTTAAAATTTTCGTTAGAAGTTTTCTTTAGAATACTAATTCTAGAAAATTAATTAAAAAAACAAATTTCTTTTGAGTTGGCTTTCCTTTAGGAAATTAATATCTAGAATTCAAAATATAAAAAATATAAAAAAAATATCTTTTATATTTCCTTTGTTATATTAAGATAAAAAATTCAAAAAAAAAAGAGAATTTTCTTTTAATACCTCGTTGGAAGTTTTCTTAAAGATATTAATTCCAAAAATCCAAAAAGATTTTCTTTTTAGGTTCTTCTTTGGAAAATATATATAAAAAAAAATATTCTTTTTATTGTCACTAGAACTTTAGGACATTGTACATAGAAGAAAAAAAACATACTTTATCTTTGGTTTATTTTCAGAGTTTCTCCCTTAGATAATCAAACTGAAAGCCAAAAACATTTTTTATCTTTTTCATTTCATTGTTTCGAAATCTTTCTTCAGGATATCAAACGAAAACTCAAAATATCTTTCTTTGGTTCATTCTTTAGATTTTCTTCCTAAAAAAAAAAAGAAAATCAAAAAAATATTTTTCTCTTCTAGGATTTTTCCTTAATAATTTCCCAGAGAGTACTTGTTTCAAAAAGAAAAATATATATATATATATATATATATATATATATATATATATATATATATATATATATATATATATATATATNNNNGTTAAGCTTGAGTTCAGAATAGGTTATAAAACGTTAAGTCTGGAAAATTCAAAAAAAAAAGAGATTTTTTCTTTTATTTTCCTTTTCTCATTAGAGTAGTCATTAAGGTAAAAAAATAAAAAATAAAAAAGGAGAACGTTAGTTTGTTTCCTTTATTCCCGATCTTCCAGAACTAAGCTTGATCTGATTCATGAGGGACATGATACGTAGGCAACCTACATAGGGTTCGATCGAATCATTTTCTTTTTTAAAAAAAAATTCAAAAAAAAGGAAAAAAAGAGAGGTGAAGTTGTGGGACGTGAGAAATGAGAGGAAAGAAAAGAGCGATAAGCAAAAAGAAAAGAGGAGAAAGGAAATAAAAAACCAAGCGGTGCTAGAAAGGAAAATAAAGAAGGAAGTGGAGCAAAAAGAGTGATTGGGATGATGCCATATGACCTTTATACCCTCGAAGTCATTTTAGAACCGATAATTGTGACTAGGTGCATTGCACATAATGTGAGATTATCTTATGTTAAATTTCCTAACGCTAACGTGATGACTTCATTTTGTTCATTTTTGTTATCTTCATAGCAGAAGGGTGGTTGGTTTGTGGTTCTTAAAGTGGTAACTCCTCTCTACAACATAAAGTCAAAGGGCAATGGCAGACAACAATAGAATTGAGTTGGTTGATACCGGTGCCCGAAAGCAATTGGTTTAACAGGACACTGGGTTGATTGACGAGGTAAGGATATTAAGACAACACATGACGGACATGTATCAGGCTTGGATGACTGGGAAGGCACCACCCCCGCCACCACCTAGCTTCCTTGATGTTACCCTTACCCATACTTTGGTCATAGTGCCAGATGATCCCACACACTCTCCAGATTCTCCCGCTTGTCACAGCTTTCCCAACCACCCTAGCAGCTCCATCACTCGTCCTCCAACTACCTTTCCCAAAAATTGCCCACCTGTCATATCCACTATCCCCACGATCACAACTTCTCAAAATCTTCCCTTCTTAGATCCAACAATGAACACCCACTCAAAACTCATGATGCCCAATATTACCCCTCAGAGGTTACCCACAAGGTCTCTGACTCATACCATCATAGCCCTCGGAATGAGCCTCATGTTGAAAACGAAAAGTTCACAGGAAAGGAAGGGCGAGAGGAGATATCCAGGAAGCTGAAAGGTATACAACAGTCCTTAATGAGCATGCAAGGGATGGGAAATCAGAGTAGCGTATCTTACAAAGACCTGTGCGTGTTTCCCGGCGTCCAATTGCCTGTGGGGTTTAAGATGCCAAAGTTTGATTTGTATGATGGGCGTGGAGATCCAGGAGCCCATCTAAGGGGTTATTGCTGTGAAATGAGAAGTGTTTGCGGGAAAGATGAATTGTTGATGGCACATTTCAGTGAGATTTTGAGTGGGGAAGCCTTGGAGAGGTTTACTCGTCAAGATGTCAGTAAGTGGCATGCATGGGGTGACATGGCTCAAGATTTTGTTCGGCACCATTAGTATAAGTAGACATTATCCTAGACCGCTCCTCCCTATCTCACATGGAAAAGAAACCCGAGGAAAGTTTTAGGGAGTTTTGGCTCAGATGGAACGAACAAGTTGCTCGGGTCAGTCCCCCGATTGATAGAAAAGATGTTGCTGAGTCCCGCCAACGACAGGGTCCAATGGGCATTCCTGCTAAACGCTTTCAGCCTTAATACCAACCCTATGAATATCCCCGAGCTCCACATAATCCACCCCAGTATTATCCTCCGAACAACGTCCGGCCATCTGTCCAACCACTGGTCACTCCAAAAGGCGAGCACGAGCACCGCAAAAGCTTCACCAACCCCCACTAAATTTTCAAGTGCCCTATAACCCACATTCAAGCCAAGGGTGTAGAAGGGAACAAAATCTGAAAGATAATTTTACACCAATAGGAGGGTCCTATGCAAGTTTGTTTGAGAGATTAAAGCATTGCGACATGATTGCACCTATTCCTCTAAATTATATAGACCCACGTGCGAGAAGCTTTGACCCTGCTAAAAGGTGTGAATACCATTCCAACGCCTAGGGGCACAATGTTGAAGATTGTCGTGCTTTGAAAAGGGAAATAGAAAGAATGATGCAAGAAGGAATAATTATGGTCCAAGGCAGTAATACCCCAAGTGTCACACATAATCCTGTACAGGTACATGACAACGCACAAACTGTTGGGATGGTTTGCAATGACGAAGGGTTGGTCAAAGGATTCAATCAGCCACTTGATGAAGACAATGTGATTGAAGTTGGTGAAGGTCCTAGTGATATTGATGTGGAACTCAGTGGCTAAGATGCCGAGCTTGGTAATTGGAAAGACGCTCCTTTCTTGGCTAGCCGGGGAGGAGCCTTGGTGGTTTATTTTGTTGTCATTTCTGTTGTCCGGGTTATTTCAGGATTGTAATTCGGATATTGTCTTGTGACTCAAACCCTTCTATCCTTTTATTTTGCCTAGTTTGTTTAGTCGTAGTAACTCTTTTAGTGTTCTCTAGGTTCGTTCCAGGGTTGTAACCCCAGTTTATGTTGTTCAAACTCTTTCACCGTCTATCTGATGCATTCTCTGTTTTCTGTTATTTCTAGTCATTTTTTGTTTAGTTCTCTTCTCCTTTTATAGTTCTTTTCATGCTGGCTCTAGTGACATGACATGCACGTATAATTCTAGGCCTGGTCTTAAAAGTTAGTTTAATCATGAAGCAATGAAACAAGTTTGAAGATGATAGGGACATTTGAGGGAAATAAGTACAGATTTGGATATTTTGAGATCATTTAAAGCCCGAATTATGTGAAACTGGGGCAGATGGTTTGGGAAGATAAGAGGACAACAAGAATTTGTTACACGAAAGTGCGTCCCAGATAACTTGAAGCAAGCAACTTTCAGTTCAAGTGCATCTCAAGTTACAACATAAAGCCAAGGGAGTGCACATCCATTTTGAAGAAGAAATCACCCAAGAAGAGCTCTGTGGGCATATATGTGATACCAACGCCGATGCTGCAAACAAAATATTGTGCATGATCTTCATTTTACATCTTCAGTTTGCATGTGTTACACTTGGTATTCTTAGAAATTGGGAGGCCCTCTTTCTGCTATCTAAACACTTTATCCTTTATTACCCCTTTTGAGCCTTATTTGTTTTCTTTCATATCCCTCTTTTGGAATCAGTAGCAAAGTTCAGAAACACAGATACAGAAGATAAATAAAGAAGAGAAAGAGGAAAAAGAGAAGATGAACAGAGAAAAGAAATTGAAAAAAAAAAGTAAGTAAAGCAAAAGAAAGAAAAGAAAAGAGAAGAAAAGAAAAAAAAGAGAAAAAAGAGAGAGAAAAGAAGAAAAGAAAAGAAAAATTACAAAAAACAAAGCAATTCCTATGTCATGAACTACGTTTGACCTGATTCCTTTTAAGGATACATAGGCAGCCTCACAGTGCGGTCCCATCAAAATAAAAATTCAAAATTCCCCAGGCAAGGAAACTGGGGAAGAAGTTGCGATTTGTGAAAGATCTGATTCCAAAAGTTGTAATGTTGGACCCATTCAAGTTGTTATGAGCCTTTATGATATCCTTTCTTTCTAACCTTGTTCAAAAGCCACATTACGATCCAATAAAGACCTCCTAGATAATTTTTTAGAGTGCTGAGTTAGACATGCCAGGAGCATATGATGTTTTTACTATGGGCAATGCCTTGTCATCTATGGAATCAGAGGAACTAAAAAGAAAAGAACAAAATGAGAGAGTCTTATTGGTGAAAACCTACACAGGCACCAATAGACGACGGTGAGTTGAGAGAAAGAACAAAATGATAGAGGCTTGATAGTGAAAACCCTTCGGGGACCACAAGTCGAACAAGGATCGTGAATCAGATAGAATAATTGGAGCATGGAAACCCAGTTTCACGGCGAAGAGGTAAAATAAGAGTTGAACATTAGACTTTCTTGACGGATTAGGCCATTAATCCAAAATGCGTGTCGTGGTCATTAAAGTTGGTATCCACATCTGATAAGTTTCTACTTTGTAGTTTTCTTACTAGATCTCATGTCTTTCCATTGTCCCTTACTCTGCTTCTTTTGCTGTTCAAGTCCTCATATGAGTCAGTTTGGTCAAAACAAGTGAGAAATGACTTCAAAATATGCTACCAGCTTTACAATTGCACAAAGCAGAGTCTAGCTAGTGCATCAAAGTGGTATAAGTCAAGAAAGAGCAGTGTGCGCACTGAGTTGGTAACAGTCAACGTTCTTTGGGATTCATGTGAAATACAAAGGTTCAGTATATGTCAATTCATGAACAATGTAACAGACAGAGGGTGTTGGGTTTGAACGGATCAAACGTATTTTCTGTGATAAGGGTGACAGAGAAAGTGGTTAGTCAATAAACAAGCAAGGTCTTTCGAGTTGAAATCAAAGTTATCATGGGAAGTGAAGGGGTAATCGTCCTCAAAGTCAAGGCCACAAACCAACCACCATGTTTAAATTCACAAGTTTCCTTTGATTGAAACAGGGGCAGGAAATCTCGTTTGTTCTGGAGAAACCCTCCGTGTGGAAAGCAGGTGCCAGACAGGCTCGACTGTAAGTTTTCAGGACCTTCCGGGATAACAAGATTTAGTAAGTTTTGAGACCCTCACAAATGACAAGGTCTGACGAGAGTTCTACCTTTCGGAAAATATAATCTAGCTTTCAAGTTTTCACTTTTGAGGTGAGATTTGGTTTGAAATCTTTAGGATAAGGGAATTTGGCTTAGAATTTCTTTTGATAACAAGAGTCATTTAACACTCACAGATGTTCCCGATATCAAACTGAGGCAGAAAAATTTCTTTTGTTTTGTCTGTTTTGTTGTAATCAGGAACCCACTTGGAGAACAAGGGAAGACAATTCAAGTTTCAAGGGAAAGCAGTTTCAAAGGAAAGCAGTTCATGTTCAGCAATCAGGCGCCCACCTGGAGAAAAAGGGAAAGCAGCTCAAGTTTCAAGTAAAAGCAGTTCAAGTTCAGCAATCAGGCGCCCACCTGGAGAACAAGGGAAAACAGCTCAAGTTTCAAGGGAAAGCGGGTCAAGTTCAGCAGTCAGGCACCCACTTGGAGATTAAGGGAAAACGGCTCAAGTTTCAAGAGGAATCAGTTCGAGTTCAGCAATCAGGCGCCCCACCTAGAGAACAAGGGAAAGCAACTCAAGTTTCAGGGAAAAGCAGTTCGAGTTTCAGCAATCAGGCGCCCACCTGGAGAACAAGGGAAGACATTTCAAGTTTCAAGGGAAAGCAGTTTCAAAAGAAAGCAATTCAAATTTCAGCAATCAGGCGCCCACCTGGAGAACAAGGGAAGACAGTTTAAGTTTCAAGGGAAAGCAGTTTCAAAGAAAGACAGTTCAAGTTCAGCAATCAGGCGCCCACCTGGAGAACAAGGGAAGACGGTTCAAGTTTCAAGGGAAAGTAGTTTCAAAGGAAGATAGTTCAAGTTTAGCAATCAAGCGCCCACCTAGAGAACAAGGGAAAACGGTTCAAGTTTCGAAGGAAGACAGTTCAAGTTTTGGCAATCAAGCACCCACCTGGAAAACAATGGAATTCACTTCAAAATGCAATTCAAGTCAGCAACAAAAGAAGCTCACGGCAAGAATGCGAGTCAACAGTCTGAGATGATCAACAGAAGTTAGTCACAATCCAGAATAAAAAATAAAAAAAAAGGCAAGAAGTGAATCCAAATGCAGAAGTTGATGAAAGATGTGAGCTGCTCAAGACATGACTGAAGTCACAAGCATGGTGTGTCCGGTTTTGATCCGAAAAGCTGAAAAAGAATAAACTAGGACCTGCAACTAGCAAGCGTCAAAGTTCAAATCCAAAGTCTGCATGAAGAACCATTCAAGACTCAAGATCAAACTTCGGAAGACTTATAGATAGGAATCTTGTAACTCATAGTTGACAGGCTTAGTTAGTCTTTTTCATTTTTTGATTTTGATGTAATAACGGGACCGCGGACCGGAACCTCGACGGAACGCCACCTCGATCGGCTCTCCACCTCAGTATACTCCATCACCTCATTCACTTCTGAACTACACGTGGCCTGATTCCTTTATAGCCAAGGATATGTAGGCAGCTCAGATACCAGGGCTCAGTCACATTCTTCTTCCTCTTAGTTCTTGGTCTCCCTAAATAAGGGTCGGGTCAAAAAACTTGTCTAGTCGTTCTTTGTCTAAAAATATTTCGTATTTCCAATCAAAGAGGGGCAGCTGTAGACATGTGATTTTTGACCCTCCCCAAGATTTTTATATTTTAGCATGTAAATATTTAGTTTAGGCCTAATATCTTTATTTCAACTAATTTTGACTCTTTTACTTTATTTCGTCACAAAAAATGAAAATTACAAAAATATTTTAGTGTACGTATCTTTCATAAATTTAAATAAAAAATATATAAAAAATAGTACCTTATTTTTATTTTATATATAATCTTGAAAACACAAAAATAGTTTCATGTTTTAATATAGTTTAGTTCAGTTAATTAAGATTAGTTTTATATTTTTATATTATAAATTGTATATTTAGAAGAAAGAGTTAGTTTTGGGTTAGTTTATCCCATTTTAATCTTGTAGTCCATTTTTTTTTAGTCTTTGGCCCAATTTTAAGGCCCAATAATACCAAACCCATACCTAACCTAAATACCCTTTCTATATAGCCAAAAAATACACAAAAAATAACCTAGACTCTAAGACCCTAGACCTTATCAGCGCCGTTTGTGACAGGAGACCCCACCCCCCTGTATTTCATCTTCCTCACACCCCATCCTTTCAAGAAAAAACACAGCAGCCTTCCAACGACCCCTTCTCTCCAAACACGGCAGAACCAAAACGAGACCCCAACCCAAGCCGCCGGACCTCGCTGCCTGAAATCCGCCGGAGCACAGACCCTCTAACCACACCATCTCAAAACAACAACCAGCCACACCACCAAGATCAACCACCATCAGCCTTCAACTCACGCTCCAACAACCAAAGAACCCCAACGTCCACACCCCTCCCTCGCCTCTCGTACACCAGCTGACCCCTTCTTCTTCTAACCATCAAAACCAGCCGTTCTCCATCTCCTAGACACCTGAAGGAGCAGACAAACCTGAACCCTAAGACAATAGAGAGCAAAAAACAACGACTACCCATAAGCAGCCTTCCACGACCAACCCTCCCAAACCGCCGCCGTCCACTCCGCCTCTGACACCTTCACTGTCGAGCGCCGGTTCTTCTCCAGCCTTAAAAGCGTTAAGCTGCTCCTTCACGTGACAACCAAATTAGGAAAGATAGAATGGGATAGAGGGGAACGGGAAAAAGGAAACACGGGGGATTAGATCTGAAGAAGGCAACGAGACAAAACTTCACAAAAATTACACTCTCAAATAAAACAAACGGACAGAAGACGGGGAAAATAAAAATTACAGATTCATGTTTTTAATTTTTTTCTGATTCTGTTTTCTTGGTGTTCAAGAATGAACTTTGGTTAAAATATGGGTTTGAATCCGAGCTTGGTTGAGTTCCGTCCGGTTTCATTTTCCGATGCTAATTCGAGTTCCGTCTGTGGTTCGTTACATCTCGAGTTCAAAGTAGTGAAACAATCAATTGTCCGGCTATATTGAGGTTCAACTCTTTCATCCTCTATTCGTTTTATGCAAGCTTGATATTAATTATTGGTTTGGTGATATGATCCCGTTGATTCTGTAATTGTTCTCCATAGTTTTGAATTTGCTCACTTAGCTATCTGCTCGTATGTTTACTCGAATTGGTTATAGCTGAATTCTCCTGGTTTGAACTTGCTCACAGTTTCTAAAATGAATATTTGTAGCTTGCTTTAGGCACGTTTAATATATCGTCGTGATTGTGGACACGTTCGCGTGACATGATTACGATTCTAAAAACAAAATCGGAGTATGCATTCGCGCAACTTCGACTAAACTTTCTTAATAATAATAAAGCGTTATTAATTGTGGACACATATGCGTGACATAATTTTTGACGCGCCAAACGAAATAAGTACACGTACGCGTGACCTGTTTCAAGATAAATTCTTAATTAAAAGAGGCAAATGCACATATGTTCTAAAAATGAGTAATTAGACAATTTAATCAAGCCAAGTATGATCAAAGCGACCGTGCTAAAATCACAGAATCCGGGAATGCCTAACACCTTCCCCCGGGTTAACAGAATTCCTTACCCGGATTTCTGTGTTCGCAGACCGTAAATAGAGTCAACTTCCTCGATTCGGGATTTTAACCGATGACTTGGGACACCATAAATTATCCCAAGTGGCGACTCTGATTTTAATTTAAATAATCTCGTTTAGATTATCACTTAAATTGGAAAAACTCCCTTATATCCTTCCGGGGTAGTAAAAAGGAGGTGTGACAAGGATGAAGTTAAGAGAGATAAGCAGAAGTATAAAGTTCGCATGCGAAGGATTCGGCATCCTTCTCACGTTGTTTCGAATCAAAGCTTTGAAAAGGAAAATCTTGGCATAACTGGTAAAATTGCTCCCATATGACCTTGTGTTCACAGGTTCGAACCATGAAGATGGACGATTAAAGAAGAAAGAAAAGAGGGGAAAAGATCAAAAGTAGATAAGGATGAGAAAAGTACAATTCTTTGCTCAACAGAATAGCATCCTATTTATAGAAGGGCGGCGACGGTAGCGCTAGTGGCCGACCAACACTGACACGCATTTGATGTTTTGGGGAAGAGCACCGACATGACATTTCCGGTCATTTCAAGCACCTACGTCAAGAGCGTGACATCATCATGAGAAGCTCGGGGAAATCAAGGTGAAAACCGTTTCTTATCATCTTATTCTAAAAAACGCAGGGACTATCTGTATACGGTCAAAATCATATGACCTCGATCTAGAAGCTCGAGATTCCGCCCTAGGCCCGAGTCCTGGAGAAGGCAAGTTCGAAACCGGTGGACCAGACTCAAACTCGAAGACGGAGTGTAATGCCAGGAAACAGGAGTTCGAGGAATATCGATGTCAAGTGTGCTCAACCTCGATATAGTACCGTTATGGACTTGTACCAGAGTTAGCTAGATTCTTTCCACGTCCCCAAAGTCATGGCGCAAATCACGGGATAGGATTGTACAATTCTGTACTAGACGGTTTGACAATTGTACCAAGAATATTCCCTACTGTAAATAGAAATATTCCTTATTTAGTGTTCCCCCATTATATAAAGGGGATCCCAATCATTTGTAATGCATCTTTTTCACTGAGCAAAGAATATACTATCTTTTTTGCCTGTTGTTCATGAGAATTGTCCCTTAGCTTAATTGTTCCTACTTTGATCTTCTTATTTTATTGTTCTTATTGCCCCAAGCCACCTCGAGGTCACCTTCTCGAGGTCACTACTGCTAATTAACATTGGTTTTGATTCACTTTTATCTTTCATTTTTACATTATATTTCCTGATTATTAATTGGTATTGAACTAAATTACATATCTTTAAAACCACAAATCAAGTTTAATTTTTACTCATATTTTCGAGGTAAACACTATAGGAACTGAGTATTTCTATTATCGAACATTTGTCAGTCACACGATTCTCTCACGGGCCATGACTTCTAGCATATTTTTCCCGTATATGATTTGCATTCACAACATTAAAACAAGATGTAAGTATCACCTAAAGGATGGTTTGTAATACCCCTCTACGTACTTTACTGTTAACTAGTAACATTCAGTACACATGAATAGAAATAAACATGATGGACACCTTTAAACACGTATTAACACGGGAATCTTACATAAATGTCTCAAATAATTTTTAATTTACCAACCTCTAATTATTAATCATATACTTATCAAAACTAGCCAAACACATATAAAAATAAAAATCCAGATAAATGGAGATGGAGTACGATGATCCCGTTGTATAAGAACAAGAGGGATATCTAAAATAGCAATAGCTATCGGGGTATCAAGATACTGAGCCATACTATGAATGTATGGGAGAAGGTGGTGGAGCTGAGGGTGAGGAGGATTGTATCTATCTCAGAGAACCAATTCGGATTTATGCCGGAGCATTCGATTATAGAAGCTATTCATCTTGTTAGGAGGTTGATGGAGCAGTATAGAGAGAAGAAGAGAGACTTACATATGGTGTTCAACGACTTAGAGAAGGCATACGATAAAGTGCCGAGGGAGGTGCTATGGAGATGTTTGGAGGCTAGAGGCATTCCTGTTGCTTACATTAGGGCTATTCAGGACATGTACGAGGGTGCTAAGACTCGGGTGAGGACAGTGGGAGGGGACTCGGATCACTTCCCGGTAGTAATGGGGCTGCATCAGGGGTCGGCGCTCAGCCCATTTCTGTTTGCCCTGGCGATCGATGCGCTGACACATCACATTCAAGGGAGGTGTCGTTGTGCATGTTGTTTGCAGATGATATTGTACAGATTGACGAGACGCATTGTGGTGTTAACGAAATGTTACAGGTTTGAAGACATATTTGGAGTCTAAAGGTTTCAAGTTGAGCAAGAGCAAAATAGAATATTTGGAGTGCAAGTTCAGTGGCGCGACTCAGGAAGAGGACGTAGACGTGAGGCTTGATTCACAAGTCATTCCTAAGAGATAAATTTTCAAGTACTTTGGGTCTATTATATAAGGGAATGGTGAGATTGACGAGGATGTCACACACCGTATTGGGGCGGGATAGATGAAATGAAAGCTCGCTTCCGGTGTTTTGTAATAAGAATGTGCCACCAAAACTTAAAGGTAAGTTCTATAGAGCAGTGGTCAGACCGACTATGTTGTATGTGGTAGAGTGTTGGCCGGTCAAGACATCCCATGTCCAGAAGATGAAGGTGGCGGAGATGAGCATGTTGAGGTGGATATGCGGGCATACCAGGTTAGATAAAGTTAGAAATGAAGCTATTCGGAACAAGGCGGGTGTGTCCCCTGTGGAGGACAAGATGCGGGAAGCGAGACTTAGATGGTTCGGGCATGTGAAGAGGAGAGGAACTGATGCTCTGGTGAGGAGGTGTGAGAGGCTGGCATGGGAAGGCCAACGGAGAGGTAGAGGCAGGCCGAAGAAGTATTGGGGAGATGATTAGGCAAGATACGGCGCTGCTCTAACTCACTGAGGACATGACCATGGATAGGAAGGTGTGAAGGTTGAGAATTAAGATAAAGGGTTAGGTGGTCGAGTGTTGTCCTTGTTTGTAGCAGTAGCTTTGTTGTACCACTTGGTGCCTTCTATGTTTTTTTCGTACACCTAATCTTCTGTTACTACTTGTTGTTGTCTTGTGTTTCGGTTTTCTGATTGCAGTACCTTTTTCTAGTTTTATATTTCTGCATTGTTTGTCAGATCTATTTGCTTGTTATTTCCCCTTCCCTCTCCCCTTCCTAAGTTGAGGGTCTTCCGAAAACAGCCTCTCTTCCTTTTTAAAGGCAGGGGTAAGGTCTGCGTACACTCTACCCTCCCCGGACTCTACTTGTGGGACTACACTTGGGTACATTGTTGTTGTTGATCAGCAATATTAGATGCAAGACGGTAAGAAAATTTCATAGATGAGGTAGCAAAAAAGATGATGAAATACAAAAAAAATATATATATACAAAATTCTAAAAATCTAGGCAAAAATGTACCTTTTTCAATGGGTATGGTTGAAATTCACAGAAAACATATAGATGAGTCAATATACAAATTTTGAGAAAAATTAGAGGTGATTTGGACTGGTTTGGTATCAAAATTCGTAGTTAAAATCGAGTCAAATTTTTTTTTTCTACTACACATGTATCAAACATGTATCACGCATGTATCACACACACAATTATACATGGATATACATGTGATACATATTTGATGCAAATATGATACATATGTGATACACATATAATTTTTTTTCATGTTTCATCTTCTATTTCGAATTTTTATTCAAACTACCTCAAAACTCTGCCAAATCATCTCAAAACTTAGATTCAAACTCCTTAAGATGTACCCAATTTATTCTAATAACACCCACTCAAAAGAAAGCAAAAATTTGACCTCTTTTTTGCTACAAATAGTTGATTGGCTAATATTAGCAATATTTTATGAATTGACCAGTTTTTGTAATAAGTTATTTATAAATGGACATTGCGGATAGTTTGCAAATCAGAATACACCCTGGATTTAAGCATTCACATATACTTTGAAGAGTATTGTACCTTGAGAGTACATCCAGTGACAAGACTTCAAAGTCCAATTAGGAGAATGGGACTGTCGATTAATTTACACAGCCAAATAATCAATGTGATGCTCTGCTGCCATGGCATTTTGTAGCCCTCTTTGTTGCAAAATAGTTGTTCATATTTTAGGTCTCAAGTATGAAGTAACCTTTCTTCTTTAATAAATCTTCTGATAATGGTACATTAACTGTCAGAATGACTTTCATGATTTACTATCTTTTTTAAATATCGACATAACAAAAAACCTTTAGAGTGAAGTTTAAGTTAGTGTTTAGACATAAATTTAGTTGAAACGTGAAAAAAAAGTTTTTAAAGTTATGTTGAAAATAGTTTTTAGAAGTTAGAAGTTGTGTTTGAACATGCATTTTACTTGAAAAAAGTTAGAAGTTTTGTGAGCGAAAGAAAAAATTTCAACCAAAAGCTAGCACAAACCAATTTTCGGAACTTGTCAAATTTTTTTCAAAAATTGATCAAATTCTATGAACAAAAAACATTTTCAATTTTTTTTTTTTTGAAAAAAAAAAAAATCTATGTCCAAAGGGGTGCTAAATATTCTAACTTCACTTGCACGTGATGCAAGGTTGGAATCTCATCAAGGGTCTTTTCTCTTGTTTCTGCTTTTTGCTTTTCATGAAAAGAAAAAGATAATCAAAAGCAACAGCAGTAATCCTCTTTCCTAATTTCTCTCATATATCTGCTAATTTTCTCAATATACCTCCCATTAGAGCCCTAAGTATATTTTTTCTGCTATTAGGGGCTATAATACAATCTCTTTAGCAAAATTGTTTTCTTTTCCTTCTAGAAAAAAAAACATTAAGCTTGACTTTCTTATATAAAGTCTGAAGACAACCTTTATGTGCTGCTTTTTCCACCAAAAAGAACAAGCTAATATTTTTATTAAAAGATTCCCAAGATTTTGGAAACTTTATTCCCCTTCACATGAAATCAAGTCATCACAGAATGATTCTGTATGATCTAAATTTGAACTATTAACCAAAAGGACAGTCCGGTGCACTAAGCTCCCGTTATGCACGGAGTCCAGGGAAGGGCTAGACTACAAGGGTCTATTATATACAGTATTTTATCCTGCATTTCTGCAAGAGACTGTTTCCACGGCTCGAACGCGTGACCTCCTCGTCATATTGGCAGCAACTTTATCAGTTACGCCGGCCTTCTGAACTGTTAACCAAAGTGAACTAAAATGTCTCAAGAAAAAGTTGTGAGTGTACAATTTGACTCCCTGCAGCTATGTATTCCTATCAAGAATGATATTTTCTGTCCAAAGCGAATGCGACTATATAATGCTTCCATTTGGAATAATGGCACCCTTCATAATTACAACTATGCCTCCAGTAATAATGTAGCCATTTGCTTCATTATTACACTCTTGGACATTTTCCTTGTTCAAAATCTGCATGAAAACAAATATGAAGCAGTTTGATAAAGAAAATGAAACTGACAAGATCAAGGCACAATGTTCTGCTATAAGACTTTTTATTTGCAAATTCAAACATCTAGATGTTCATACCTTAACATTTTTGCCAATTCTCACATTCTTATCAATTATTGCTTTCCTTATTTGCGAGCCTTCTCCAATTCCAATAGGAATGTGGATATCCTCCTCTGCGCGACCGCCCTGCACATTTTTACGATGTTAAATATCCTTCCCTAGAAACTTAATCTTATCTTCCTTAGTACCAAGATTTTACTTGAAGATGAACTGGATTCATATAGTCTCCATGTCCTTAATGTGACCATTCTTGAATGCAAATCAAATGTATTCATGTGCCTTACTTGGTAGGTATCAGAACCCATTATTACTGAATCCTCAATTATTGCTCCATCTCCAACTCTTGTCCTCATGCCAACAACTGTACCTCTGATCTTGCATCTCTGCACTCAGAAAACACGAAGCACGAAGAATAAGTTTGTGAGACCAAATGTTTATATAGTCTTGGACTTAATAATAACTCTAAACTTTTTTATAAATTTCAAGGACAATTGATCACTTTTATACATTGAGAAAGCATCCATCTCCGATCACAGAGTCCGTTATAACAGCATCAGTTATCTGAGTTGGAGGTAGGTGTCGAGGCAAAGTGTATAGCGGAGAGTCTTTGTCATACAAGCTGCTATCGAAAATGAAATTTTTGTTAAGTCATTAAAGGGATGCAGTGACTTTTATTCTTGAGACTTTTGAAGATACTGACCAATATGCCTTATTTGTATTCTTTATGCTTTCCATATTTGCGCGATAGTAAGCTTCAATGCTTCTCATATCGTCCCAGTACCCGCTGAATTTGTGTGCATATACCTGTTTGTTCCAAAGAACGGTTTATATTAGAGCAAAAACAAAATATTGACTATCTTTACACCACAAGAAGGAGATATTTTATGTTCAAAAGTTTTGAGAAAATCTTAAAGATCGCAAGTTAGAGCGAAAATTTGGTTGTATATGGTAATACATGACTCTTACATTCATTCCTAAGGAAATTGCACCTGGTACAACTTCTCTTCTGAAGTCATTGGCCAAAGGATGATACTCTGTCAGAAGCTTTATCATAGCATCTTTATTAACAACATAAATATCCATGCTTGCAAAATTATCATGAGAAATGTCTTTCAATTTCTCTGAATTTTGTACCTGAAATAATGTGTTGATCTTTTACAGTGCTAATTCCTGTTCTTTTTTAGCAGTATGAAATGGCTTAATGAGAAACAAATGAAGAAATTGGAAGTCATACTCTCCTATCTGGATTGTCTTTGAATGCAATGACTTGATTTTCAGAATTTAGTTGGAATGTACCAAATTCTGTATCGTTATCCCTCGTTCTGCTTAACACTGCAACAGTTATATCAGCTCGGTTACTCCAGTGAGCCTCTAAGAGTTCCTGGAAATCCATTTTGTAAAGATGGTAACCGGGAAGCAGTAGAAACTCGAGGATCGGGTACTCTTCTAGTACCCACAAACATCTTCTTATAGCGTCAGCAGTTCCCTGAGAATACAAGAAAATGACCCCATTGTTCCGACAGAGAGAACATATGATTATCTTTTTGGGAAGGTTCCAAACGAACAATTTCAACAAAGTCTTACTATGTTCAACTCTATGTACTCCTCAATCCGTAAAATAAATGAATGTATAGAAATGGCAATAGCAGAGTTTTTCTTATTCATATTAACAACTACTCGAGGGGGAATGTTGTAGCAAGCATTTATAGATAGTTGGAAAACATGCACATAGTAAAGGTTTGAAACTGCCTTTTTGTTTCTTTACCTGAAACCAGCCTTTGCCCTCAGGACTCTGATAAGCTGCAATGACTTCAACTAATGCTTCGTTCCCGATTCGTGCACTCGAATAAGCTCTTGAAAGGTGGGTATTTAGAGAGGCAGAGTTAAATTGTGTAAGTGCATATATCTTCCTTATATTACTATTGATGCAGTTGCTAACAACTGCATCAATGAGTCTGTAGTTTCCTGCAATAGGAAGTGCAGACTCTGATCTTCTCTTTGTCAATGGATAAAGTCTTGAATTTGATCCATCTCCAAACACAATTGCTGCAACATTCTGGAAACAAGAGTAAAGATCTTTTAAATATCTGAGATGAAGAAAAAAAGAACATCTACATTATAGATTCTTGCAATATTGACATTTAAACTTATTCTTTCAAAAACCACTAGCAAAATATAACGACTCAAGCCTGACTGCCAAGGTATTGTCCGCTTTGGCCCAACTTTTGAGACCTCACAGTTTTGTCCCCTTGGATATTAAGCTAAAAGGCACCTCGACGGTTGAATTCCTGAACTTGCATTTAATGGCTCCTAACCTTTCCCTCCCATTTTAATGTGAGATTTGCCTAAAGCAAGTTTCACAGAAAACTCCTTTCGAGTTCAACCGCCAGCGGTCCATGAGCGGTTATACAGATGTAAATAATGTGGATGTTTAAGGAAAAGGTTGACAAGAGTGGGTTGCTCTAGTGGTGAGCACCCTCCACTTCTAACCAAGAGGTGGTGAGTTCGAGTCACCCAAAGAGCAAGGTGGGGAGTTCTTGGAGGGAGGGAGCCGAGGGTCTATCGGTAACAACCTCTCTAGCCCAGGGTAGGGGTAAGGTCTGTGTACACACTACCCTCCCCAGACCCCACTAGTGAGATTATACTTTGTTGTTGTTGTTTAAGGAAAAGGTTATGCAAACCTGATCTGCTGGAGGAATTAGAGAGTTTGGACATTCAAAATGTTGTGTATATGATTGATTCAACTTTGATGGAACAGAAGCTGGAATGAGCCTTGATGTAGGCTTGTAAACATAATGAGGGGCATTAATCTTGAGATTAAACCAAGTAGGAAGAGACATGACTGAATATTTTGTATGTCAAAATCTCTATATCCCCTACTTGCTATACTTTGCTTCATCTTCCCTTTTATGTGACAGGAATTTAAGAAGGGGAAGTTTAGGAGGGAATATTTAGCTTTCTTCTGGTTCATGGACAGTGTAACATGTAGTTTATGAAAACATCAGAATATTTTTGTCCTCCAATTAGTTAGCTTAAAGTGAACCTGTCATATTACATTCGACTGTTATTAAGGTTTTCTTTGTCCCTTTTTTATGGTTCTATGTTTAACTTTGATTCTAAGCTTCTCTTTACATATACAATGTAATTTAAAAAACTTTCTTTTTCTTTCTCATATGATAATCATGTTATTCCTAGGTCTCTTTTTTAGACAAAAAATGCCCATAATCAAATAATTAGTCTACTTTTATCATCTCCATTTATTTTTCATTTCTATGTCATCCTACAACAAAAAAGGATAGCCCGGTACACAAAGCATTCCACATTCATACATGGTCCGAGGAAGGGCCACGGCCAGCGGCGGAGCCACATTGAACAAAGGGGTGTCAAGCAACACCCCTTTGCCGGAAAATTACACTATATTGCTAGATAAGTTTTTTTATTTTATGTACATTTACCATACGTTGACTCCCCTTGACTTTTTGATATATCTAATTATTTATATTTTGACACCCCTTGATGAAAATTCTGGCTCCGCCCCTGGCCACAGCTTAAGGGGTGTGATGTAGGCGGCCAACACAAATGCAAGCATTAGTGGCTGCTTCCACGGCTCGAACCGTGACCTGTAAGTCACACGGAGACAACGTTATCGTTGCTCCAAGGCTTCCCATCTAGGTGCCATCCTACGCCGTTTTACCGGGGAAAAAAAGTTCCTTATTTATATGTTGTGTTTGTGTAAGTAATTATTTTTTTCTAAATTATAATGTGTATAAAGTTGACATCATTTGAAAATAATACAAAGTAAACATTAATTTGAGACACGGCGTAAAATCTTAAAAGCATCATCATTCCATTCTCATGAAACTCATTTACAAGTTGAATTATGACAATAAAATGATAAATTATACAAAGTTATGAGTACACCTCCGGGCAGAAGGGGTAGGGGGAGGGGGGGGGGGGTGGTTTGCATGATGTGATTAGCAATATTTGAAGTTTGAAAGGAATCTTAAGAACGTTTTGCTTATTTTTGGCAAAGGAGAATGGAGTGGATCCAAAGGTAGGCATTATCTCTGCTTTCGTGTCACCTGTTATTGTCCCCTCTAAATTCTATACCAAGCAAGTTTTAAGAATTTTATATCCTATTTATATTATAAAATATGGACTAATGCTTGTAATACTAACAGTGGTCTATGAATAATTAGCTTTACACCTAATAATGAGAAACTTTTTACTATTACGAAAAAGCTAATTATTCCAAATCACATTTTATATAGATAATAATGCACCATGTTTTTGGATCTTTTTCAAGCATTCCTAGCAATTGATCCCACAAAGCTAAGAATTCTCAATTTAAGAATTAATCCAATTGGCTAAATTTTCTGAATATTAATCTGACAGTAACTAAACACTTATACTGAGCCGAGGGTCTATCGAAAACAACTTTTCTACCCTCTTAGAGGTAGGTGTGAGGTTTAATTACACTCTACCCCCCTCAAACCCATTTTGCGAAACTACACAGGGTATGTTGTTGTTGTTGCTATAGTAACTAAACACTTGTAGGATTCAAATGGTAAGTCAACTTAATTCTACAATCTCGATTCAAGAGTAAAAGAAACTTTACTATAGCTAATCATAATATTTAAACTTACACAAATTAGCAGTACATACGAATTAATCATAAACAATACTATAGGACAGTAAGACAGTTAGAAGAGTATATCCTTTTAAAATTTGGAAAAGAAAGAAACGTTAGTTTCTTAAGGAAAAACCTTTTCTATATACCTAATTGACTTGACCACCCCCCCCCCCAACCCCCCTTAGTAAACGATAAATATCATGATAATTTTACTGTATCACTCCTAATTATTATCGTTGGAAAATCAACTTTAACTATTATAAATCCAAAATGTTGGAAAATGATAAGGCTAAAATAATAAATTATCCATTGGTTTTCAGACGGAACAAGTAAAGTAGACATCTATTTTTAATATAATGGACAAGTAAACCTGGACGGAGGGAGTAGGAGGGTAGAATTATATCATCAAAAAAATTGGGAAAAAAGAAGAAAAAGAAATAAAAAAAATGTGCACTATTTCTTCTGTTATTTACTTTTGTTTTCTACTATTGGAGAAAGGGGGTGCTGTATTACCATCGAAACAAGTATGATATCAGTAAATTCAGCAGAGGAAAAGAGAGTTTCTTTTAATAAAATAGGTGTCCGGGCCAACTTGCAAGCACTAACCTCCCACCAATGCAAGAGTAACTAAACCCCCCCCCCCCCCAGTCAAAAGTAACTCTACTTACAGAGGCAACCCGGAAAAAAGAGGCATTATTATTCAAAAATACAAAATTGAAAGATTGCAGTTTTGTCCAAGAATGGCATTCCTTTAAACAATTCTCAATTGAGAATTCTGGTTCCACAGAAGAACAATATCCAAATTACAACAATTTTCTTGCAAATGATACGGCTGCTGGAAACAAGGATCTCTGCCTACTCTAAGGGCTTCAAATGGTGCTCGAACAAAGATGCCATTTCAATCTGAAACATTAACACATTAGTACAAACTACAAAACAAGACTTCCAAGAAAACCGAAGCTATCTGAACTTGGAACATTTCAAGCTGCACTTCAAGCTTTTCATAACAATTTTCACAATAAAAATCAAGTTGAGAGATTTGTGGACCCAAAAATTGAAGTTCTCTATCCAGTAGGAAAGATAAAAACAAATTCCTTTTTTTTTTTCTTTTTCTGTGGCAATGATGGTATCCAAATCAGCTTGTGTGCACCATGGCTATTTCACTAGGTACCTGCTACCTCCCACCAACACAAGTACATGGTAACTCTGCCACTAAGGCTTAGGCAGATGGAAAGAAGACACTAGTATTTTTTGTCTCTGTTGGAATTTGAACCCTGCTCTTCAAAGTTTACACCTACTTCATTGACTAGATCACACCTTGAATGTTCAAAAGACAAACACACTTCTATACCATATATTTCACTTTCTTTACCCTGCTATTTTCCTGTTAAAGTGACATTTGGGTTCAGTCTTCATTAGGTGTATGATAGATTTCTTCGCCAGAAGAAGTGTCGCTAAATTAAGGGACAATTACAGTTCGTATGCACAAATATAGTGATCCAAAGAAAGACCCAACCAAGGAAATGAGAAGTATAACCAAGATCATGCGCTTTTGGAATACAGAAAGTATCAATTGCCAGAGACAAAATCAAAATAGTATCTTCTCAGCTTTTGTCCTTCATATGCATTTTATTCCAAATCTTGTGAATCGGAGCTATAACTCGCACTAAAAATAATGATACTTAAGAAAATACAGAAAAACACCATATAACAAGGGCATTTTGAGCAGAATCAGACAAGATGGATAACGTTTTGATATAATAAGTAATGCCACACAATTACAGGCAACTTACAGCTGTCAATGCTGCTTCGGCACCTTTATTCCCAGACTTTCCACCAGCACGATTGAAAGCCTGCAATATTATGGGATTTTCATCATACGATATGCTATCAAATCACAAAGACGTTGCCTTTGACAGCATGAGAGGCAGGCAGAGAGAAAATAAGGGCAGGGGAGATTAAGAGGGGTTCTGGTCAATTTTCCAGCTAGCCAAGAAGAATGTTGGGATACATACAGATCCAAGAGGCGGTAAATTATAGATCTTATAGAGATCCACAGAAATTAACAGCTACCAACAGTAGTACTTTAATTTGTTCAACTTCATTTTTCTCCCAAAACATTTAGGCTACTCTTCTGATAAACAAGGTGCAATATTAGATGAAAGACATACCAACTGGTGCTCAGAATGTCAAAGATGATTTTTCTCTTGAATAGCTTTAGGTTTAAGTAAGCTGGCCAAGTTAAAAATTATGATATCCTACAGATGGTACAGATAGCACATATAGAGGGTACCATGAAAGTAGTTGCCTAAGATGGTTAGGTCATGTTCAATGTGGACTTCAAGATGTGCTGGTCCATAGGTAGTATATAGGTGTGGCAAAAAAATGATTATAGGTGCAAAAAAGGAATGAAGTAGACTTAAAATCACCTGAAATGAACTTGCCTAACAGGACCTCAAATCTCTTAAAATAAACAGACTTAACTAAAAACAGAACACAATTGAAAGAAAAGATCCACATAGAAGACCAACTAATTGAGATTACACTAGTTACGTGTGTAAAGGGATAAGTGTAAGATTTAGAGAAATTGTAATATGCCTAAAAGGCATATAATAATTTAGTATCATAATGAAATGAACCTGAATAAATATGGAAATGAAGGATTCATATTATCAACCCCAACTGATTCGGGATTGAGGTATAGTTGATTGATTTTAATATAGGCTTAAGTAAGTTAGCTGCACAAGTGAAGGTAGAAATATATGCATAATTACATCAATTCGAGAACAAAGAGCACAGATCGAACTTACTCCAGCATTTCTAATAAACTAAGGTAAAAGATCAAGTGACTCCTAGTATTTTGAGATTTATTCTCTCTATCTCTATCCCCGCCGACATCTACCAAGCATTCTGGTCTAAATATACTCAGTTCTGATCCTATTGATTTTTATTCTACTAGATCAGACTCCTAAATAGGAAGATGTGGAGGTCGAGAATTAGGGTTGAAGGATGATAGGTAGTCGAGAGTTTCTCCTAATCTTACCAGTAGTAGTAGTAATATTCTTAAATTTTCATGTTCACAGATCTTTGTTATTCCACGCTGTGTCATTCTTACCGGTATTGTTCGTACTATTCTTGCATTTCTTATTTCTGGATCTTTGTTATTACATGTAGTGTCTTTGTTTTTTCTTGTTGTTATAGTTGGTTGCTTCCTGTTTATTGTTTCTTAAGCCGAGGGACTTTCGGAAACAACCTCTCTACCTTTACAAGGTAGGAGTAAGGTCTGCGTACACACTACCCTCCCCATATCCCACCTGTGGAATAACACTACTCTACCCTTAGACTCCAGCGCCTCTCTCCAAACTTCGAACCAAGCGTTAACTCCCTCACGCGTCTCATCAATTAGTGCAAGGGCTGGGGCATGATCACTATTTTCCACATATGAGCAATTAACGGGATTAAGATGCAGTTTATGTAATTTAAAATATTCCCTTTGTTCAGTTGACGAATAAACATTTGACACTAGTAAGAAGGACGTTATCCATTTTTCAGATTGCAAATTCATGATTTGCCTAGTTTTGAACCGGGCTGCCCTTTTCTTTTCCTGTCATTTTGAAGTTACTGGAAGAATAAAATCAAATAAAGAAAATGAACGTCATGCAAACTCTTCCCCACCTCTTAAAACTAGACTCCCTGGATATGATGTGTTTTTATGCCATGCACAAGCGTAACTGGTAAAGTTGCTGCCATGTGACCGAGGTCACGGGTTCAAGCCATGGAAACAGCCTCTTGCAGAAATGTAGGGTAAGGCTGCGTACAATAGACCCTTGTGGTCCGGCCCTTCCCCGGACCCCGCACATAGTGGGAGCTTAGTGCACCGGGCTGCCCTTTTTATGCCATGCACAACTGGCATGTGCAGAGAAGGTGAAGATCCAAGCTTTGTTATTTTACTCTAAAGCTATATATGATTGTTAGGACACATTAGTAAAAGGTCATATTTAATTGAAGTTAGAAATTAAAGAAACATAGTAACAAATTACTACGAAATCGCTACCACAATTAGTCGCTACCATAGATATAATCCTACTAGTATGCTTGTGAAGAATAGAACTGATTGCCTAGAAAATTTACCTGTTCCAAGGTATCACATGTCAGAACACCAAATATGCAAGGAGTACCTGCACTCATTACATTAGGGAGATTTTAATATTCATCAGCTAATGCAAAAATAAACTGAAGCTAGCAACTAATGAAAGAAAATAAAGCTACAAGTCACTGTGTGACAGACATGATACTAGAATAAATACCATGAACTTACCAACTCTTACCAAGATACTCCAAGCCAAATTACATTGGAAACATAAAGACGTCTGCTAACTCCCTTCTCAAGTTGTCTCATTAAGAAATAAAGTTCCTTATCCTCTTCCAGCTATTCAGGAAAAGGTTATTTTGTTGCAACCTAAGTTGCTTGGACTCGGGTGCGGGTGTCCGATATGGGTGCGGATCTAGAGGTCAGATCCTTCATGATCGAAATCTTAAGATTCGGGGGTACGGATCCAGGTACGTATATGGGTGCGGGGATTCGGCTAAAAATAATTCAAATATCTAAAATTAGAGTTATAAAAATATGTCTACATTATGAGACATTATGTGAAAAATTTACAAGGTATTCCGAGAACGAGAAAATAATGATTAAGAGTAAAATCCGAGAAGAAGATAAAAAGGAAAATGACTGACACAAAAGTTTCTATATACAAGGTATTCCATTTTCTTCAATTTCACCCAAGCTTTTGTTGTGATTACAGAAAACATTATATTTGTCCCGAATTCCTCCGTCAATTTTGGTCGAAGTACACAAATCGGTTGACCAAATCCGATACGGATCCCACACCCACACCCACGTCGTGTCGACACGGGTGCGGCGCCAAAAGTGAAGAGTCCGAGCAACTTAGGTTGCAACTCATGAACAATTTTCAGTAGATGGAAGTACGCACTAAAATGATTAGATGGCCAAGTTATCCCAAACTGTCTACATTTCATAAGGTGAGAGTCACTTTGGAGTGACGGAACTTTGAAAAATACATGTGACAGGGCCAGGGTGTTGGGAGGGCAGCATGAAATCTATGATATTCCATTTCCATATTTAGCAAGATTAATATACCACGAAGCGTTGACAATGCTCAAGAATTGTACCTTTCAGAAAATAATGCTCATAATTTTTAAAAGATATTTACTTTTATAATTAAAACTAAACAAAACTAAAGAATTAAATGTGGAAGTATATAATTAACTAATCATCTTTATACTATTAATAGAAAAACCGAAACAGTGACCACCCAGAAACTGGTGTCACAACTCATGAACTTTCTACACATTACTACAAATACTGGTCTGAAAGAAAAGAATACATCTGTCTCGAATGTAAATAAAATAGAGATATAGAATGTAGGAGGGGACGCCAGGGCCTGCGGACGCCTGTAGGACTACCTTGGGTCTCTTGATTGAAGTGTCAGCAACCGACCTCTCGATCAGCCACTACCAGCTCCGAAATCTGCATAGAAAGTGCAGAGTGCAGTATCAGTACAACCGACCCCATGTACTGGTAANNNNGAAAAACTGCTTAGCATAGTACTGCATTTCTCTACTTGTACTTTAGCTTCGAATGTTCCAAGTCTAGCAAGAAACAACAATATTAACTTCCATATACGACATACATATGGAAAATATTAGGCATGTCAAGATTTAGATAAAGACAGAAATCAGAAAGATGGATCGTTTGATTTATAGAAAAAACTGCTAGCATAGTATGCATCTCTCTTGTCTTTGCTTCGATGTTCCGAGTCTAGCTTTATATAGACTTTTCTCAATTGGAACACCTAAGCCTTTTGACTAAAAATATTAAAAGTTCCAAACAAGATAAACTAGAAACACTGACCAAGACAAATCATATAATTCAAATACAGCACATTCGGATTGATTTTTCCATTCCTCATCGATGCAACCCCCAAAATAGAAAAAGAGTATGAATTTCAAGTAACATAAACTTCAATAAGGAATTTAAACCCAAATATATTTTTTCCATTAATTATTTTTCTTATCTATCAAAAGTAGTCTTATAATCTGTCATCCCCTCATCTTTGCTTGAATTTTTTATATCCGCCATTACTTTTTCATTAAATTGGAGGAAGGGGTTTGTAACAAAGTCCAATTTTCTCATCAGGAACAAAGGCCACAGTGCATGTTCTCATCAATTCTAAGTTGATTAACAGAATCAGCTCAATAGGAAAACTGATGGTCACGTAAGACATACAGAGCTGAAAAACCAAAAGGAAACTAATTGCAATCACCCGCATTTTCGTAGTCACATAGAAAACCACCAAAAGAAACAGTTGGGAGGAGGTAAGAACAGAACAAGAAGGTACACAAAGTAACATGCAGTTCTGACGGAAGCTTACCACAGCACCAATACACAATATTGATTGATATTTTTGTGACTTGCCAAGTTGCTGTGCAACAACACCAATTTCAAAACTACCAGGAACCCAGACAACCTGCACAAATTTCATTATGAGAGATGATGCCATGAAATGGAAGAGACTACTAATCATGCTGCCTAAAGTCATTGAATCTATGATACGATATATTCTAGAACATAATATCACCATTATGCTATGGTCTTTTTTCTAAATGAAATTATGTTTTTAAAGAAGCTATAATTATATAGTACTTATGCTCTAACATAGCACATAATGGAAAAGACATTTGAAGATCAGCTCTTAAGTACTCCAGTAATTACTAGTAACTACAAGTTCATGAATCCACACAAATTAACTTTCTTTCTTTTATTAAATTTTCTTAGAGGGGGTATTTGTGTAAATGAACCCATCTTAATTGCATAATCAGGTGACCAGTCTTTCTCTTTCCCCTTCTCTTAGGATTTGGCCTACTTTTAATTGCTGATCTGACGTACTAATATTCAATGCGAGCTCAACCAATGACATTCTTTCTTACACCCTCTCATTCATGTATATTTAAATTGAAGGGGAAAACTGAAGGTTTTACTTTGAGTGATGAACCAGAAAAACCGGAGAAGAAAGACCAAAAAACATTGATATATAGTTCATGGAGAAGCTATTATCTAACAATGCCTGGCTCACATTCTATAATCAATTAATCTATAATTTTTTAAGACAGTAGCAAGAACACATAGAGGAGATAAATGTTGAAGATGTACGTCAATGTCTTCTTCTTTGACAGAGTAACTCTTGAAGGTGTCCAAAGCACCCTCCAAAAGCTTCTTCGTGATCAGATCGTTAAAACGTGCCACCACCTATAGAACCACAGAAGGCAATTCACTTTCTGTAATGTAGAAAAGAACCAATAGAAATTAAAATTTGGAACCTATAACAAAGTCAACCGTAGTATCGACTTTAAGTAAAAGCAAACACACAGCAGACCAAATTCATCACCACGGCTGTGGGGTGTGTGTGTGTGTGTGTGGGGGGTGGGGGGGGGGGGGAAGTATTTTGGTTTGAGTTGCTTAAACATAACTATCTTACACCTTGAAATCCTTTCCAGCGAAAAAATGGATACCTAATTATAGCTGGTTTGACTATGTATAATTGATTCTTGCAGTTAATACTCCTTACACTAATCCAATACTCCCTTGGTCCCAATTTGTTTGGCAATTTTGATGGAACACTTAAGGAAAGAAAAGTTTTTTGACACATGAGCTACATATGCATAAAATAACAGAAGTGAACCCCCTGACAAACTAACAAAGTACTTGTTTTACATCCAGTTCTTTCTTGTTTTTTTTTAATCCTTTCTTTTCTATTCTTTTTTGATAACTGAGAAATGCCCAAGACAAACGGCCCAT
This sequence comes from Nicotiana attenuata, assembly GCF_001879085.1. NCBI lineage: Eukaryota > Viridiplantae > Streptophyta > Magnoliopsida > Solanales > Solanaceae > Nicotiana > Nicotiana attenuata. The sequence goes on from NW_017674422.1 coordinate 57,499, forward strand.
AGTTTGAAACTCGGTAGATAATGGGCCCGGCCCTCTAGCCTTCTCCACTTAAATACTAGGCTTTTGTTTGTTACAAGGTTCGAACCCATGACGTGCGCGTAACCAACATATCACGTGTTGCGCTCTTACCACTAGACCAAAACCCTAGGGGCTCCTTTATTTTGTATTCTTTATTGAGCAGCCATTGTATTTTTTAATTAGAAGAATGGGAATTAACCAATTCCTGTTTTGCCATTCATTTTTTTAATCATCGTGATATCTTTCCCCAAATTCTTCTATACCTGATTACAGATAATCAGTGAAAGCTTTTCCAAATATTATATATTTGGAGTGAAAAGTAGTTCTTTCGTCTCGAAACTGAATAATGCTTGCAACAACTCATGACAATGGTAAACTGTGAGAAATAGGGCCAAACAAATTAGGACAAAGAAATTACCAAAATGTAGAGAGTATGTAGAGGTTAAAGACATAAATTATAAATATCAAACTCCACCAAAGAACCAATATGTAATAATGGAAAAAAAAAAAGGGTAAGAAGGGAAGAAACGGACAATAGCAAAGCGATGTCCCTGTGCAGATAGAAGAGAACCCCTCAACTCTCGAACAGCTGATGTCTGAACTAAATCAGTACGTTTTTGTTCCTTGCTTGCAAATCCAAAACCTAGTCAGTTAAAAAAAGAATTCACAAATTTTAAGCAAAATATAACACCAACCCAAATAAACAAATAAGATAGAAATTGGTACTTACCTTGGGATTGAGTGAAAGAGAGAGCAGCAGTTAATTTAGGTGAAGAAGAAATGGTTGTGTTATGGAAAGATAAGGAGAGGAAGAGACGATGTGAGGGATTGAAAGTTGATTGACGAAGTGGAACAAGACCGATTTCTCCAAATGCCGCAGTAATTGCCATTTTCCTCACTCTTTGGACTGTGAGGTGATATTACAAAGGAAAGGGATGGAAAATTTTACAGCTGGAAATAGAAAAATAAAATTAAGTGAGCTTACTACTACAGAATTTAGTCGAGTTGACGTTCAACTGAATCAAATTCCTGTTAGCCACTATAGTTCAAATACAGTATCAAACAAAAACTAGAATAATGGCAACCTAATTTTCTTGTCCCTTCGCATACCTTCCAACCCGAACTCATAGACGGGTGATTTGCACAAATGGATCATTTTTAAATTTTGACCTTTCTAAAAGAGGTCTTGACAAAATAGCTTTTCATCGAAATTTGGGAAGGTTCGGCAATCCCTAGAATTTTTTGAAAGAATTACCGCCTTGTCACTAGGCCTGACAGCCCAACCGAAAATGGCCCAGATTTAAAATTCTTACCCTATTTAGTTCATGTTGTACATAACTTGAAAGAAACTTTTCAGCCTTTAGCCCATTATTAAAGACACACTTTTAGGGTTTTATTATTTTCTTCTTTCTTCCCGGCACACAAAATTCTCTCACCGCCTGTCGCTTCTTGGATTCGACATTTGATCTTTTCGCTGAGATAAAGGCATAGACCACGACCCCCCCCCCCCCCATTTTTTCATTTCTTTATCTATATTTTGCCAGGTTAAAGAGTCCCCGCTCTCCATGTTCTTGAGAAAGTTTTTCATTTCTTTCTGATGATAGGCTATAATTACGTATTTTAGTCGCTTATTACACTCTAATTTACTGCACTTTAATTGAGTTTGCGCTTAATCGTTAGTGTTTTGCACTAACGGTGTGTTTTATGACTTGTAGGAGTGATTCCGAGATATATAGATGTTATGGAATGAATTCAAGTGATTTAGAGTTTTGAAGTCTGAGTAAAAGCCCAAGAAATTAATCCGGGATCGTATTCGGGGATCAACGGATGATAAAACAACAAAACGAAAACTCGAGGAGGCATATTGCGCACTGTCTAGTAAAATAGACATAACGTTTTGCTCAGAACTCCATTTGGGCTCCACAATATATGGTTGGAAACCTAACTCAAAGAGCTACAACTTTCTTGTTTTACGTTTTTCCAAATTCCAAAAGGAACAAGGTGAAAAACTGCGGTTACGGTAGGACCGCGGCAGAACATTACCAAAGATTCAGAGGACCATTCTGGCCGCGGCCCTGGCGTAACCGCAGTGGGACCGCGGCAGGACGCGTAAATTTCAGGGACTAAAGTGTAAAACAAGGGATTTTAAGCCCTAAACCCTATATTAAACGAGGGAGGCCGGCCAAGAGCGGAAGGAGAAGGATTTTTGGAAGTGAAAAACATCAGAAGGAAGGGCAAGAGGCAAGAATGATCATTGGGCATCAATCTTTAATCTTCTTCTTTGTTCTTTTACCTTTGAATATGAATTCTTTTGTGTTTTTTTGTTATTTTCATGAGTAGCTAACTTTTCTAATCTAAGGTTTTGGTGAAACCCGTTGGGGATGAATTGGTTGTTATAAGTAATATAGATTTGAATTAGTTTATTCTCTATTTGGTCTACTATGTTTTGATTGTGGTTAATTGAAAGGATCCTCAATTAGCCGTTCCTATTTATTATGTATCTGCTTGAGAGAGAGTACATATTTAGGTAGTTGTTTGAACAACATCACTCCCAGAGTATAGGTGAGAGTCATAACCGAGGGTTTAGAGGTTGGATTAGAGATAACGATACCTCGGGTGCGATCTAAGTGAACTGTAATGTGAATCTAGCTAGCGTAGCTTGAGAGAGTGCGTCTAGTAAATTATCATAATTGCTTGAGAGAGATTTATGATAACTGGAGAGTTCATGATTGATAGAGGCAACTAAGTCAACGCTATAAGAAACATACAACCAAGGAAATCAACAACGGGGGAAATCATTACCTTAGACCTTTATTCTAATTGTTTACAATTCAAGCATAGTTAGTTTTCAGATGTTTATTTATTTTTCAATCTTGTCTTCTTGGTGATATTAAACAGATACAGCTAAGCCTTAGTTCTCTGTGGGATTGAATCCGGACTTTTAGACCGGATTATATTTGCAGCGACCGCTTATCCTTTTTAGGACTAGAGTTGGGCGTGATCAAATTTTGGTGCCCTTGCCGGGGAACTAATAGTGTAGTTGTAGCTGTATATATTGCTAGGGTTCAAGTTTGAACTTTTAGTTTGTTTTATTTATTTATTTTTTTTTGTATTTTTTTTAACTGTTGATTTGAGAAACATGGTATCTTGGAATTATGGGAATTTAGGTGTAGATAATTCTACTATTGATCTCCATACATATTGTGAAGGAAATCACCCGTGGCAAAATTTTCAAAACGTTCCTAAGAGCGAGTTATGTGCACCAACTCAATCTTATTTGTGGAATGTGTGTGATGTGTGTGGTGGTAAAAATGGTCACCTTCATGGTTGTGATTATATTTCTTATTTTCCCCCAACCCCTTACTATGATGGTTCTACCTTTTCTTGTGAAGTTAATAGGAACAAAGAACCTGGGAATGCGGACCCGAAGGAGATCAAGGATATGCTAAAGTGCCTTCTGGAACAAAACAATGAGAAACAATTGCACATAGAAAGGCAAGAGGCAACTATTCGCAAGTTGGAGGCTCAATTGAGTCAAGTGGTTGGAGCTTTTAATGCTCAACAAGCCAATATTGAGGATAGTAGCCAAGAAGAGCATGAATTTGAGGTGTTAATTGGGGAGGTCAGAGTAGAACATCAACAACCTAGCCAACTAGAATTTGAGGATGTCAATGTTGAAGAAGTAATACTAGAGTCAACCAAGGACGTTGAAGATACAAATTTAGTTGACTCTAGTGTGATTGGAGTTGAGGAGGTTAAAAATCTTGAAGTTCATGTATTTGAGCGCGTTGGGCCTCATTCCAAACACTTCTCTACATTATGTTCAGACGCTGAAATGGAAATTCACCCTTATGAGCATAAAAAGGAGTCCAAGGAAGAGGTAGATGAGCCTTATATTTTGGATTTCTCAAGGCCGTCTAGGCAAGGTGACACTCCTTGGTCGAGAGCCAACAAGTGCATAAGATTTTATCTAATTTTTGGCTCGCAAGAATTTGTACCGCCCCAAGAGCATAATCATAAGCTTGAAGCAAAACTTGGGGTTCAATTCATAAGCTCGAGGTGGAGGCAAAAAGTGATTCGCGTCGTGCCGCGACGTTAAATCAAGCGCTTGTTGGGAGGCAACCCAACTTTATTGCTTTCTTTTATTTAGTTTTTTAGTTTTTTTTAATTGTATTATTTTTGTAGTGTCAATTTTTTAGTTTTTTTAGGATAATGGAAAGCAAAGGTATTGGAAGGATGCAACAGCAAACCAAATGGCTGGAACTAAGTGTGAGGTACCCGCACGAAG